>NC_046663.1:19663448-19697101 GCF_010883055.1 Belonocnema kinseyi
AAGATTTCTGCGATGAGGGAGTCAAACGAGAAGGGCATAATCAAACTAGAATTGTGTACTGGGAATTTTTTCGATTCTATTTTCTCTCTTAGAACCTTTTTTAAATGCCTCTTCTGCCCCTTTTTCAAAAAACTTAACATAACCCAATAAAAATGTTCATCCAAGCTGCTCCTTTGCAGGCGCCTCTTGTCCTTTTCACAGTTCTCTATTGTCTTTTCACCGCTTTCTCTTGTCAACCATTGTTAACTTGAAAACCAAAAGACGAATCAAAAACAAAACAAAATTAAATTAAAAATTCAAATACCGAAATCTGAATGATGTTAAATTTTTTCTCTGAATTTCTAACTTTCTTTTTCAAAATTCAAAATTCTTTCTCTTGTTTTTTCTTCTTTTTTTTAATCAAATAATATTTTCTACAAACTGTTACCTGTGTGCAGCACTCTAAACCACTAAATGCATGCATTAATGGCTACTTTGATAAACTGTAAACATCAAGAGGATGAACTATGTTAATAAGATCACTAAATTTCGAAAATGAAGCAAAATAATTTAGTAAAAAGCTTGCTCTTTGGGTAAAGTTTGCAATTTAATAGATGCATCTATCATGATCATTATCATCTTAACGAAAAATATCGTCCTTCCGCACATTAAGTTTGCAATAAAGACATTCATGGGGACAATATTTAACAAACAGCGTCACAATGTACTGAAACCAAATTAAACAATTCTTGGTTTTTTTAAATTAAATAATATTTGATCAAAAAACTGAAATTTTGCTGGGAAATGTGGACCTTTTCAGGTAATAAATCGCTGTGTTTTTCATATCATCCTTGCGTCATTTCTAGCTTTATCTTCTTCACTCTCCATTAAACGCGCAAATAAAAACTGAAAATATCCTACTCCGAGGGAAATATTCTGGCATGTGCTTTTCAGTTGTTCTGACAGTATTAACATTCACTTTAACAAGCCCGGGTTCACTCTAGTTTTTTATGATGAAATTTTAGTGATGATTCTTTCTCTCCTTTCTTAAAATATTGAATATTTTTTTAATCTGGTATACATTATAATGTAATATAATGGAATATATAAATATTGGAATAGATACATTTTTAGTTAAAAAAATTTATTTTCACTAAAAAAAGATTTTCCATAAAATTGTTATATCTTCAACAAATATAAGAAAAGTTAAATAAAGTAGTTCCATCTGAAACCAGGCAGTTTCATTTTTTATCTAAAACAGTAATTTTTTACTAAAAAAAAGAATTTTCAAGAAAATAGTTCAATCTTCAACCAATGTCTGGAATTCTTAGAAAATTAGTAGTTTAATTTTCAACCAAATAGTTCAATTAAAAACCATCAATTTAAAACCAAAAATAGAATAGTTATATCATTTAAAAAATTATTTTTTGGCCATCAAAAACTTAATTTTCGACAAAAATTATTGCTTAAAAAATCCCTTGATTTCTTATAATTTATTTTAAAATCCTACGAATCCCTTAATTCTGGACGATTTTAAAACAAAATACATAAATTTTGAACCAAAAATTGAATAGATAATATTTCAGTTAAAAACAAATTTTACGATCAAGACTCGAATTTGCCACAAAAACTCGCTTATCTTTTTCAATCCCTTCAAATCTTAGAAATCCCTTAAGGCCTTATACTTTATTTTAAGACCCTATGAATCCCTTCATCCTGGACGAATTTATAACAAAATATATAAATTTGTAATCAAATTATTTAATTATCAACTAAGAAAGATAAATTTTAAACCAAAAATATAATAGTTACATTTTCACTTTAAAAAATTTATTTTGGACCATAAAAAACGAATTTTCATAAAAAAACACGTGAATCGTTTTAAATTCCTTTAAAAATTTGAAACCTTTTATCATGCGTAGGAATTTATTGGAATCTTATAATTTATTTTAAAATCCTATTATCACCTAGAGCTGTCGAAATCCCTTGAAACCCTTGAAATTCTTAGAAATCCTTTTAAATTTCATTATATTCATTCCCTAAAGTTCTGTAGCTAAAAAACTTTGAAGATCCTTTTAAATCACTTGGAATTCTTAAATTCCCTTAAATCTAGTGAAATATCTAGTAATCCCACGAAAAATGATAAAATCGTTGGAAGACTATGAAATTTCTCTAAATCTGACAAAATCTGATAAAGCCGTTTGAAATCCCTTGAAGTCTGTCATATTTCTGTAAATTCCTTGATAGCTTTAAAAGCCCTTGGATTTCACCGAAATATATTACAAACCCTTGAATTCTGTTGAAATCCAATAAAATTCCTTAAACTAGCTCCATTTTTGTGTAAACCTTTAAAATCTATATAAATTTTGGGAAATCCTTATAAATAATTTGAAATCTCATCAAACATTTTGAAATCTTTAGTATCTTTCAAAATTAATATAAAAAATGTTTAAATATTTAAACTCCTCTGGGACCCCATACCATCTATATGATTTACTCCCTAAAGTTCTATATAGAAATTCTTTGGAATTTCCCTTAAATCCATAACAATCCTTTTATGTACATTTTTAACTAAACCTAAAATTCTTTCGAGAATTTTCGAAATCCTTTTAAAGAATTAGGAAAGGGAGGGATTACAGGGGAAGTAATATGGGGGACAGAATGGTAAGGGAGAATGAGATGATATGTAGTAGGGAAGTGAAGGTGAGTAATAGAGGGGAAGCAGGGGAAGTAAATTGAGTTGTGAGAACGTACGGCAAAGAGATGTGGAGAGGGAAAGTGAAGGAAGGGAAGTGTGAGGTGATAGAGGTGGAGAAGGAGAAGGGAATGGAATGGTTGATAGAGACGTATCTTGGGAAAGGGCGGACGGAGAAGAGGAAGTAAGGTGATGGTTAGTAGGGAAGCGAGAATGAGTAGGGGAGAAGTAGGTTAAGAAAACTGCGGCGAGAGAAAGTATATGAAGAAAAGTGAGGGGAAATGAAGGTGGAGTAGGAGAAGGAATTAACATGGGTGGTAGGAAAACTCACGAGAGAGGAAGTAGATGAGAGATTAGTAGAGGAAGGGAGAGGAAGGTAGGGGAAATAGGGAGAGAACGAGAGGAGGGATAGGTAGGGGGGTAGAAGCGGAATTATGAGATGGTGAGTAGAAGAAAGGATGAGAGTAGGAAAAAGGAGAAAAGAAGGGGAAAGGACGAGAGTAGGGGGAAGTAGGAGAGTACAGGGAAAAAGGAGGGTAGTGGAGCGCCAATTAGTCGGTAGGAAACATCAATTCTTGTAGGTCTTTCCGAAAACAGAAATGAAATTCGTCTCAATACAAATTGAAAGTAGAATGGAGAAAGAAGAGCGTCAAGACGAAATGAAATTAGCATATTAAAGGCTTGAATCGCCGTCGAAATTTGGAGCGAAAAACCATCTCGTAGGACACAAAGGAGACAGAAGCCTGCTCGATGAGTGAGTCAGCTGCTACGCTCATTTTTATCGAAAGTTGCGGCGTGAATCTCTTATCGGAAATTCTTCAAAGACCTATTGGATACCGACAGCAGGATATCGATAGTTACCAGCATTGTGTAAAAGCTTCCATTCAAGAAAATAAATTTTTTCTGAAGCAGAGAATCGTAGTAGATCCAATATAAATTTTTTTCAATTATCATATATGTCAAGCTCTGAACGATCAAACAAAGAAATATTTTCTTTTGATTCTACTTTATCAAGCAATACTCTTTCGAATATAATAAAAATATAGATCACAAGTTTCTAGTTTAAAAAGTAAGAAATAAAAATGGTTATTCAAATTTTTTAATTATTTAATACCAAAAAAAAATCAATTTATCTACTACAAAATGCTAAGTCAACTCCTAGTGAGCCAGATGGGCCAGAAGACCTCCTCATAAAGTAGATGTGAGGACGAGTAGTGTACTGTCCCAGTAATAATAATAATGCGCTAAATAAAAAATTCCGTACAAATGCAATCAGAAAAATTAAATCTTCATTATTCACATCTAGGCTATGTTCAAATGAATACTACAAAGGGAACCTTTCTAGCAATAAAGAATGCTGATAATCAGGAAAGTCTCTGGCTTTTTTCTTTATTTTCTGTGTCTTTAGCGACTATGCTAAGCGAGTACTAATCCCCTTTGCCTTTTGCTGCTTTCAAAGTACCTTTGCTCTTTGTACCGAAACAATGACGCTCTATACTCTTTTGCTCATGAAATACACATAGAGATTGGAAATGAAACGAGAACCTGTTGTCACCGACCGGCTTCTAGAATGACGAGGAAATTGGATTTTTCGAAGCAGTTTGCGCTGCACGGCAGAGTCAAGTCGGGAGACGTGACTTTTAAATAAATAGCAATTACCCGTAACGAGCACGAAGACACGTCAAATTGACAAGAAAAGTGTGTTACTTTTAAAATATATTATTTTCTATAGAAAAGAATTTAAAAGAAATTTGAGAGAAAATGTTGATCGTAAAGTGAGAAAGCAGGTGTAGAGTTCTTCGAGAAGACCACTTTTAAAATTCCCGTACTTTTTTGGGCACGGGTCACAAACAAATTTACCAAAAATTTCTTACAAAATTGTTAGTTAATACCTGCTTTGCCAATAGCACAGCCAGATACAAGGATAAAACACAAGGTCAGATACTTCCCGGACAGACCTTGTAGTTATTAGTTTGAAATCTAATTAGTTGGTGCTCAGCTTGTATATAAATTCAAATCAAAGGCATGAGTAATGAGTATATCGACTCCATAGCAGAGTTGTCGCTTATGCCGTTTGTCTCGGTTGATTTGCCTCGACTTTACTCTGACTCTAAGCTTTGTCGCATTCAATATGATCATATCTAAAATCTAGAACTGGAACATTCCCAAGCTCAAAACCAGGCACTAATGAGCTGAAGCAACAATGGCGAGAGCTAGCATCGGCAGGGTTTATCACTCTATGCGTACTGTATATTCGGTTCGGTTTGAATGCATGATCGGTGAAATAGGAAGTGGAGAGAGTAAACTGAACTGTTACCTTTGTGTAGTGCTCCAAACCACTGAATGTACACATTAATTGCTACTTTCGTAAATTGTGAACATCAAGAGGATCAAGTGTGTGAATAACTTCCCTAAATTTTCAAAATGAAGCAAAGTAATTTAGTAAAAAGCTTGCTCTTTGGGTAGAGTTTGCATTTTAATAGATGCAGCTTTCATGATCATTATCATCTTACAAGAAAATATCGTCTTCCCGCACATTAAGTTTGCAATAAAGATAGTCATGGGGACAATATTTAACAAACAGCTTCAAAATATACTGAAACCAAATTAAACCATTCTTGGCTTTTTTTAAATTAAATAATATTTTATCAGAAAACTGAAATTTTCCTAGAAAATGTGGACCAACTAAAGATCAAAATGAGTTTATAAAAATATAAGCTAAAACTAAATTGAATTCCTTATTGTTTTTACTGTGGATGGACTGTTTCTAGGAGTTTAATGTTGAATCCATGAGGGATGCGAGTGAATGTTCGTGCTGGTGAACAGTCATCGCAACGGAGAGTCCACTGGGGGCAGTGACTCCACTTAACACTCCTGAGGTCTGGGAAGAGCGGGTACTTCGTATAAATACCAGCCCTAATGTTTCCGTGGCCTTATCCCAACGACATGCCATTTCCTCAAGTGAAGTTGTTGAGTCTCAATGGACGAAATTGTGTGCAACTGTGCACTTTCGGAATTCTATGTAAAACGCAACTACACTAACCCAAAAACAGCAATTGGGACGTACAGAAACTCTAATCAGTTTATCGAAACTGGTCCAGAGAAATTTTCGGGTTCAGAGCCGAAAATTCTCTTAAAACAGGGCGATTCTTGACGAAAATAAAGCAATAAATTGCTAGAAATAAAATTAATGTATATGTGCAATATTGATACAAAAGAAGATTTTTTTTTAATTGAATTATCAAGAAAAAATTTAATCCCAGACTTTTTAACAACAAAACATTAATTCAGTTCCTATTTTAGCGAAAAAACGAGAAAAGGTAACAAAAAAGGAAGTTTATTTTAAAAGGGGTGAAAAACGGAAATATGTTTAAAGGAGGGGAAAAGAGGAAAATAGTACAAAGAATTTCAAATCCAAATCTGGTATCATAAATATTTCTTCTAATTGCAGAAAATCAGGGCAAAATATCTTAAATCGTATTTGAGGTTTTCTTGTTGGTTTTCGACATTCCTCTTATCTCCAAGAGGATTTAATGAGATTGCGTGTACCACTTGTGATAATATTGCGCACACAGGTACGCTTTACTTAGTGGTTACTGTGTACTCTTGAATACTATCTTCGAGTGCAATTACATTTACTGTGGTATCGTTGTATTCGGGTATTAAGGTGGGTATCGCTCGCACAAAAGAGTAGGACTATTTCACTCAAGGAAATTGTATTTTCCTTAAAAATCACTCTTAGATGTATTTTACGGAAGAAACACAAATTGAAACTAAATTAACTGAGTAGATAGGTAGGAGCGTTTCCGGATACAAATCCCTACCTTACCGTCCTCGAGACCTTTCTTAAGCTCAAGTTGTTCGTGTCCGTGCTAAGTTTCTAGAATCTTCTCGAAGGTACCCGATTACGTCACAGAGCTCTTTTTCTCAATTGTGAGAAACCAATTTTTCGTAAAGAGCTTCAAGGTTATTTATTATCTCAATTAAGCATTTCGCGTAAACACTTTCAAGATTATATTTTGATTTTAAAAATGTTTACGATGAATGTATAATTGATTTAACAAAACCATTTTTAAATTGTTTAGAGAACTTGCGAAAACTAATTTATCAATAAAATGATTTTTTTAGACGAAAAGTTGCATTAAAATCCAAACAGTTTAAATTTTAAGCACAAGTGATGATTTTTCAAAAAATGGTTCAACTTTTCACCAAATAGTTGATTTTTTAAGCCAAAAAGAGTAATTTTTTTAATACAGTTTAAGTTGGAATCAAGAAAGATAAGTTTTCTACGATAAAAGATGAATTTTCAATCTAAAGCCACAACATTTTGAAGAAAAAAGTTTAATCTTTTACCAAAAAATATAAATTTAATAAATTAGTTGAATTATTAGCAACATAAATTAATTTTTTTTCAAATAATTGAATTTTCAACCAAAAAAGATGAATTTGACCAAATTAATTAATTTTCAACAAAATAATAGAATTTTTAACCAAATAGTCATTAAACAGATTTTTAGAGTGAAAAAATAAATTTTTAACAAAAAGGTTTTTGCTTGTCTAAGAAAATTACTTTTCTACAAAAAATGGTGAATTTGTAATGCAAAAGGACGAATTTTCCCCAACATAGTTCAATTTTCGACCGAAAAAGATGACTTAAACAAAATAGTTCAATTTTTAACAAATTAATTTAATTTTTTGCCTAATAGCAGAAAGTTTAATCCAAACAGATACATTTTCTACCAAATAACGAATTTTCAACCAAAAAGTTGAATTTTACTCTAAAAAATATAAATTTCCGACTAAAAATGAATTCCTTAAATTTTCAGTTTGAAAAATTAAATTTCAAACAAAAACAAAGCAAATTTTTAACCCCTTGAACTTATAAATGATACATTTTTTAGCAAAAATGAAATAGTAAGATTTTCAGATAAAATAATTAATTTCAATCAAAAATGAAATGAATTTGAAAAATAAATATGTTAAAATTTCCAACTAAAGAGGTCACTCTTTAAAAAAAAATGAATTTTAATCTTCATAGTTACATTTGCACTTGTGAGTTAGAACTTCTTATGAAATTGTTGAATTTCCCAAAAAAAACAATAATTTTCTACCAGAAAAAACATAATAATGATTTACAAAGTAGTTTATTCAATTTCAACAAAATGTCAACAAAATAGTTGATCTCTTAACCAAAACAGATTAATTTTCAATTAAACCGTTGCATTTTAAACGCAAAGGATAAATTTTCAACCAAGAATCCATTATGAATTTCTCTTAAACATTTCGAAGCTCTCATTTTAATGTAACACAATAGAAAATTCAAGAAGAAACGCAAATATATCCATGAAAAAGTTTACGCGAAATGCTTAATTGAGATAAAGAATAACCTTGAAGTTGTTTACGCGAAATAGGTTTCTCACAACTTAGAAATATAATTTGATGACATCGTCAGCGAAAATGCAAGAACAAATGCAAATATAACCTTAAAAGAGTTTACGCGAAATGTTTAATTGAGATAATGAAAAACCTTCGAATTGTTTACGCGAAATCGATTTTTTACAATTTGGAAATATAATTCTGTGAAATCATCGGTGAAAATTCAAGAACAAATGCATTTGTAACCTTCAACGTGTTTACGCGAAATGCTTAATTTATATAATAAATAACCTGGAAGTTGTTTACGCAGCATTGGTTTCTCACAATTGGAAAATATAATTCTTTGAAATCATAAGCTCCTTTCTAGAAGATTCTGTAAACTTAGCACGGACTCGTACCACTCGAGATCTGGAATGGTCTCGAGGTCGGTAAGGTAGGGATTTGTGTTCAGAAAAGCCCTTGTCTATCTACTGCTGGAGAAACAGTATCTACTAAAAGCTGCATTCGAAACTATTATATTAGTTCCGTATTTTCATATTATGGGTTTTGAGGAATACGAGAAAGTTCCGGTCGTAACATTGATTTTCTGCAAATTGCATATGCGAGTACACTGACTTGTGTTTGGATATCATCTGTACCGAGAGATAGACTTAACCCAGTAATATATTTATGGATGAGATGTGCACACTGCATATTTATGAAATAGTTTGATGTATCAAATTGGAGAAGTTTAGTCTAGAGCTTAGTGGATACATTCTATTCCGAACGCATTAAACCACCACTCAGGGAATTTAGAAAAATATAATAATGGAGTTGCAAAACTAAGAATTAGTGGAATAGTGAAATAAATATCGAGATTTTTTTCCACTTTTAAATTGAACTTTTAAAAAAAATTGTTTTCTTTTTGGAGGATACTTTAATTTGGAACAGAGCCAGGTATTAAAAGGAGCCAGGTTTGGATAGTATGGAGGCTGCTGAATCGGAGAAAGGCAGTGCTTCTCCAAAAATTGCTGAATAAGTTGCGATAAATGGATTTGTAGATTTGTATGTCTGTGTCGCTCAGTAGGATCAGGTTCGGGCTTAAAATGTTTAAAATTGTTAAATCAGAAGAAGAAACTTAGAAAAAATTTTTTTACCGAATTAATAATAACCTTCAACGACCAAAAAGATGAATTTTTCAAAAAAAGTTAATTTTCTATAAAGAAAATTAATTTTAGGCAAAAAAAAGAATCTTTAACAAATTGGTTAATTTGAACTAAAGACAATACATTGTCAATCGAACACTAAATTTATAAATTTTCGGTTAAAAAAAATATTTTTTCAACCAAGGATTCATTTTTAACTAAAACGATGAAATATTTAACTAGATTATTTCAAATTTCCGCTTGAAAAGAACAAATTTTTAACAACAACAAAAACCTTTTAAAAAAGTAATTTACATTTTCAAAAAAATATAAATTTGCAGCCAAAAGAAACCAATTTTCAACAAAATAGTAAAATTTTCAACTAAAGAAATTAATTTTCAATAAAAAAAATGAACTTGTAAGCAATAAAAAAAAAAGAATTTTCAACGAGGTATTTTAGTTTTTAGTTTAAAAAATTAATTTTCAACGCAAGAAGTAAATTATCAAAAAAAAGTTGCCCTTTCAATTACAGAGATAATTTTTTAAATTATAATGATGAACTAAAAAAATAATAACTTTTTACAAAAGAGTATACATTTTAAACGAATAATTAAAATCTCTACTAAAATTATGAGATATTCAACTGGATTGATTCAAATTTAAGTTGAAAAAATTCATTTTCAACAAGACAAAAAATATAGAAACACATTTTCACAAAATACTAACATTTTGAGCAAAATATTGAAATTTTCAATTGAAAAATTGACTTTTAGGCTAAGAAACTAATTTTCAACCCAAGAAACAGATTTTTAACGAAATAGTTAGATTTACAATTTATAAAATGAGAATAAAAAAACCAATTTTCAAGAAACAAAAAAAACGAATTTGCAATAAAGTATTTAAATTTCCAGGTGGAAACAAAGATTTTCAATTTTTAAAAAAGAAACAGTTTAACAAAAAAATAATTTTTAACAGCATAATTGAAATTTTCATCTTAAAAAAAAACGATTTTGAGCCAAAGAAACGAATCTTCAACACAATAGCGAGATTTTTAATTTAAAAAATTTATTTTAAATCAAAAAACAAATTTTCAAACAGAAAAGAAAGAATTTTCAACGAAACATTTCAATTTTAAGTTGAAAAAATTAATTTTCAACCGAAGAAACAAATACTCATCAAAATAGTTAGATCAACAAAAAATAATTCTTAAAAAAAGAGTTTAAGATTTATACATGTAGTTAAATTGTCCACTAAAATTATGAAATATTAAACTGGATTAGTTCAATTTTCAATTTAAAAAATTAATGTTCAAAAACCAAGTTTCAACAAAATATTAAAATTTTGAGTTAGGAAAATTCTTTGTTAATGCAACAAACAAATTTGCAACAAAGTTTTTAAATTTTCAGTTAAAAAATTAATTTGCAACCAACGAAAAAAAATTTCAATAAAATAATTAAATTGAGAATAAAAAAAATTAATAAAAAATAATGAATTCTCAACAAAATAGTGAGAATTTCACACACAGATAAGCTTTTTAAGTTTTCAAATCTTTCAATTTCACGAATTTGTATTTTAAAATAAATATATAAGGTATCTTAGAATTAAAAAATCATTCTTTTTAATAAAATTTGATATCAGTTGCTCCTGGAAATAAAAAATAAACAGAATATAACTTTTTATTCTTTTTACAAGACAATATCTTACCATTTTTTATTACAGATATTTTTTTAATCTTTTTTTAAGTTCAGGGGTAGTTTCCCATCAATGGAAGACATTAAAAAAATGTCAGGGTCTTCACCATCATTTTATTGACATACTAATCGCTTTTACTAAGTCGTTTTTCATTTATCGTTTTTTACTTTTTGAAGCCACCCTAATACACAACCTGTCCGATTTGCAATGAATCTGCTCCTAGAAAATAAACGAAAACAATTTTCCGCTGCCCTTTTTTTTTATTTCGGACAAGGCAACATTGCAGGCCCTGGATCAGAGCTTCAATTGAAGCTGTCGGCGGAAAAGAAATTAATTAACGGGACCTGTACCGGTTTTTTATTACACCAGGTGCTAAAAGGTTCCTCTCTGAAAGAGACGCATCGCCCGAAGCTGGAACTCTCGTAATGACCGGATTTGCAGTGCAAAATTAGTCGCCACGCGACTACAATCTTCGCCAGATGACCATCCGATGCCATAATTCAAGAAGGGAGTACTGGCTAGTTCCTTCGTAATTTGTGGGGTGCGCGATGCGTGCTCGAGCTGGTGGCGGCAACCATGCCATTTTTCAGAAACTCTAGCCAAATTAACGTCGTAAACAATTTTGTCGACAAAGCAAAATATGGATCTGCGAGGAGAATGAGCCACGACCTGCCTGTCTGCCCGGGTAGTTAAGAACGGAATTATTGAAAGTGCTTAACAAAGGGAATTATGCGAACAGTAATGAGCGGAATCTATTGTCGACTGTCAAATGGAATCAAAAATCACTCATGTACATCATTTGGATGAAAGAGCAGATGCAACATCAAATTTGCAATTTAGAATTATTGTAAATGTGTCAAAAGGCATATTGTGCAAATGCTTTTAGAGATTTTTACTGGGAAGTAAGGATGCGGCTTGGTGAATCCGAGTTGATATGACGTCTTCATTTTGCAGAAGAAGCAAAGGTTCATTGGATCATAGATTAAAAGCAAGGAATCACATTACCTTTCTGCTATTCGCATTTCGCGCATAATGAAAAGCTTCGAGTAGATGGCAGAAATGTCGATAAGTTTCCTTTCTGAAAGGACGTATCCAATCTGTGAGCGTTTCCATCAGTGGACGAGCTGATATTAAAGCAGACCTCACTCGGTCTGTATATTAAACCACAATCGGATTTTGTCTCGAGAAAAACGAAGAAAAACGGATTATCAGTTCAAATATCTTGAGTGTGAAACTGACTATACTTTTCATAATCTTAGTATAGGTTTAGGTTCGACAATCCGAGAGTGAAGGCTTGACTATCCTAGAGTGATGGTTTGACTATCCTAGAGTGTATGTTTGACTATCCTAGATTGCAGATTTGACAATCCGAGAAGGTAGATTTGACCACCATAGAGTGTAGATTTCACCATCGAAGAGTGCAATTTTTACTATCCTAGAGTGAAAGTTTGACCATCCTAGAGGGCAGGTTTGACCATCTTAGGTTATCAACTTTACTATCATAGAGTTTAAGTTTCACAATCCTAGAATGTAGAAATGATCACCCTAGAGTGAAAGTTTTATTATCGTACACTATAAGGTTTAATATCATATTGTGTAGGTTTGACAATCCTAGATTGCAGGTTTGACAATATGAGAAGGTAGATTTGACCACCATAGCGTGTAGATTTCACCATCGAAAAGTGCACTTTTTACTATCCTAGAGTGATAGTTTGACAATCCTAAAGTTTAACCATAGGTTTAACCATCCTAAAATGTAAGTTTGACAACTCTGAAATGTAGGTTTGACCATCCTTGAGTGTAAGGTTCACTATCCTAGATCCTGGACTTTTAACCTGATTATCGAAAATATATTATCTTGATTATCTCATAGTGTGAACTCGATTAACCTAGAGTTTTAAAATTTAATAATCTGAGCATGTTCAAGTTGAATATAAGAAATCGGTAAAATGTTGAATTCTCTTAGTAAAACATTTTTCTTCAAGCCAAAAAGACACATTTTTAAGAAAACGATCAATTTTTAATCAAGCAAATAATTTTCTAATCTAAAAAGATAATTTTCTAACCAAAAAGACAAATATTCAACATAAGTAGAATTTTCAACCAATTAAATAAATCCAAATAATAAAATCCTTAACCAAGACAGGCGATTTTTTTTACAAAACAATTGAGATTTTTAGAAAAAGTTGATTTTAAACCAAACAGTTTAATTTAAATCAAAATGAAGATTTTACCAAAGTCTTACAAAACAGTTGAATTTTTAAACCTACTATACAAATTTTCAACATAAAAGTTAATTGTCAACTAAACAGTTGCATTTTTAATATTAATATTTAAATTTTCAAGAAAGATTATTTTTCTCTAAAAGAAAAATCTTTATCGAAATGCATTAATTTTTAAACGAAATAATAAAATTTTCAACCAAACATCGAATTTTCAGATTTTCAATTAAAAAAATTATCTTTAAAAAAAAAAGTTAATTTTCAGAATAATATTTTATTGTCCAACAAATAGATAAATTTTCAGACTAAAAAGAAAAATTTTTAACGAATAAAGATTTTTCAGTCAAAGAAGATAAAAAAATGTGAAATTTTTAAGCCAAGAGGGAGAATTTTCTACAAAAAGTTAAATTTTTAAACAACAAGATGAATCTTCAAACCATAAAAATAAATTTTTTACAAATTATTTCATCTTACAACGGGATTCATGAGTTTTTAAGCAATTAAGTTTAATTCTAAACAAAAAGTGCAGTATTTGATACTTAACTAAAAATAGATTTGAATATAAGTATTTTAAATTTAAAAAAAAACTAATTATCGATGCATATAATAAAAAATTTTAAGTCTAGAAAAAAAAAATTAACAAAAAAAAAAGTTTGTGAAACAAAATAATTGAATTTTCAAACAAAAGATAATGAAAAATATAAAAGCAGACTTTAAAATGAAAAATGAATCACTTACAACCAAAAAATGTTACTAAAATACTTTTCTGCAGAAAAACGTGTGAAGGGGAAAAGAGAAGAAGATTCTTGAAATCATGAAAAAATATAGGATTCTTTGTAAGAGACGAATAGAGAAAAGAGAGGAAGATTAGAAGAGAGGAATAGGGGGAAGAGTGGAATAATGGAATAGCAGAAAGTGGGGAATATGAAAAAGAGTGGAATGGGGAAAGAAGAGACTAAGGGAAAAAGGAGAATAAGGAAAGAGGAGAATGAGATAGAGAGGGGAATAGTGTGAAGTATGTCGAAGTAGGGTAGGGGACGAGGGACTTGTCAGATTAGGAGATTACAATCAGGGGGGATCGACAGTACAATATGGGATAGAAGAGGAGAAAGAGGAGGGAATTGATGAGATAGCATAGTAAAGGATAGGAAAGAAGAGGAGATTAGATGAAAAGGTGAAGTAACGGGAAAGGAAGTTGGAATGGGAATGGGAGTACAGGGAGAGGAACTAAATGAGCGGATGATGAGATAGGAGAAGAGGAGATAAGAGGGTGGAACAAGAGAATAGAAAAAATGTAATGGGAGTACGGAGAGAATTGCAGGAGGCAGTGATGAAATAGGATAGTAAAGGATAGGATAGAAAGGGAGAAGAGAGGATGAAGTAGAGGATAGACGAGAGGGTGGAGTAGAGGATGGACGTAGAAAAGTCAGAGGAGAGGAAGTAGGAATGGGAGGGGATGTTGTGACATGGCATGCGGAGAGAGGGAGGAGGAAGAATACAAAAACTTAATGAGAGTCTTAACAGGACACAGAAACCCATTTTTGATCTAGTTTTCTCCACCTAGAAAGAGAAACAAGTAGTTTCTGTATTTTTCAGGTAATCCTGAAACTCCTGAACTAAGTACCTTGAGGTTTGCGGTGCATTATGTTAAACTAAATGCAGAGAAGAGGAAAAAGGGTGGGGATGCAGAGTAGCTTTGCGTCTCCCAATAAACTACTTCCTACTTAAGAACACGTGGAACATGGAATTCACCCTCGGTGTTTTGTGTTTCCTCTCTGACACGACGACAGCGAGTTAGCATGCGTTTCTCAAATGCCACAAGGAGAGACAGGACTAAAAACTCCGTGAAAGCTCGCTTAAGCGGCTTTCCTTTGCAACCAGTGTATCATGTTTTATTCCCTAAAGGCCGGTTTTCAGGTGTTTTCTCTTAAGTCGTCTACATAACTATACACGCCATTTTAATGAAGACTTTTATTCATTTTAAGCTTTTACAGCTTCCAGCAGTTGCAGATTTATGCTTCTAGGAGTGGTTATAAAGCTGGAAAACTTGATAAACTCTTATCCGTTGATTATTTAGGGCAGAAGCAAAACGTTATTTTTTTAATTCAGTCACTTTTTCCTCATTTTTCTCGAAACAATTTTTCACTTTCCCTGACTAATAGTATTCATAGGACAAAACTTTAATTGTGAAAGATTTTTAAAAAAGAATTTATTTATTTCGTCCAGAACAGATGCCTTCTACTATAAAATATTATTTTTCAATGCCATTTTATTAAAGTGCCTCTTATAGAAATTCCCTAACTTTCGCAATAAGTTTTTCAAAATCCCTAACTTTTTTCTGCTCAAGAGCCACCCTGATTTTTATGATTTATATATATTTTTGTTATTAAGATAAAAATGTCGAATTAATATTCAATTAAAACTTTTCAAGATAGTTTGAGTGACGCAATGAACAACTGTCAACTGTAAATCTTTCATCCAGAAACAATGTATCCAAGAAATGCGAAAAAAATTATTTAATTTATCAGAAGAGTTTGACTAAGTTACATAACAGTATATAATTTATAATAAAAATTTCAATTGCAAAATGTCATCTGCTGTGATCAATGTTCTTTTCTTCATTTCTTCCATTTCTTTTCCTCCTAGATTTGCATAAATCCAGGGAAGTACCTGGAACAAATCTTTTATACTACCCGATTTCTATTAGGTGAGAAAGTTGCCGACGAGTTTTACTAAAATGATCCTTGCTGAATATAATTCTTCTTAATCGATAAATGAGACTTCCTCTAGACAGATGCTGACTTTAGTGAAATCTGGAGTGAAATTTATTTGAATCTACAATCTTTTTGTTCTTTTTTTTCTACTCACGAACGCTCCACTGTCATTCATTGCGATCATCTAATCGGAAACGAAAATTACCTGAAACAAAAAAGGAAATTTGAAATTAATAACCATGTAATTTGTGTTGGATGAAGGTTCAATGTTTCCTATTAAAAAGTCTAAAGGAATTTCGTACAGGTTGGGACACTGTATAGATTGGGACACTGCATAGATTGGGATACTGAATTATTCGGACACTTTATAGGTTGGGGCACTGTATAGGTTGGGACACTGTATATATTGGGACATTGTATAGATTTGGACATTGTATAGATTGATACACTGTTTAAGTTGAGACACTGTATTAATTGAGGCAACGTATAGATTGAAACACTGTATAGGTTGGGACACTGTATAGATTAGGACATTGTATACATTGCGACACTATAGATTGGGGCACTGTATAGATTGAGGCACTGTATAGGTTGAAACACTGTATTGATTGAGGCACCGTATAGATTGGGACACTGTATAGGTTAAGACACTGTATAGATTGGGACACTGCATATATTGGGACACTGTATTTATTTCGATACTGTATAGATTGGGATACTGTATTATTCGAATACTGTATTGGTTGGGACACTGTATATATTGGGACATTGTATAGATTTGGACACGGTATAGATTGAGACACTGCATAGGTTGAAACACTGTATTTATTGAGGCACCGTATAGATTGGTACACTGTATTGATTGAGGAACCGTATAGATGTGGAAACTGTGATGATTGGGATACTGTATAAATTCTGATACTCCATTATTTGGACACTGTATTGGTTGGGCCACTGTATATATTGGAACATTGTATAGATTTGGACATTGTATAGATTGATACACTGTATAGGTTGAGATACTGTATTGATTGAGGCACCGTATAGATTGGGACACTGTATAGATTAGAACATTGTATAAATTGCGACACTATAGATTTGGACACTGTATAGATTGAGACACTGTATAGGTAGAAACACTGTATTGATTGAGGCAACGTATAGATTGGGACACTGTATAGGTTAAGACACTGCATAGATTGGGACACTGTGATGATTGGGATACTGTATTATTCGAACACTGTATAGGTTGGGACCCTGCATATATTGGGACATTGTATAGATTGAGACACTATATAGGTTGAAACACTATATTTATTGAGGCACCGTATAGATTTGTACACTGTATTGATTGAGGCACCGATGAGGACACTGTATAGGTTGGGACACTGTATAGATTAGGACATTGTATACATTGCGACACTATAGATTTGGACACTGTATGATGATGATTGGGATACTGTATAGATTCTGATACTCCATTATTCGGACACTGTATTGGTTGGGACACTGCATATATTGAAACATTGTGTAGATTTGGACATTGTATAGATTGATACACTGTATAGGTTGAGACACTATATTGATTGAGGCACCGTATAGATTGGGACACTGTATAGGTTGGGACACTGTATAGATTAGGACATTGTATACATTGCGACACTATAGATTTGGACACTGTTTAGATTTGGATAATGTATATATTGGGATACTTAATTATTTAGACACTGTATAGATTGAGACACTGTATAGGTTGAAACACTGTATTGATTGAGGTAACGTATAGATTGGGACACTGTATAGGTTAAGACACTGTACAGATTGGGACGCTGCACATATTGGGGCACTGTGATGATTGGGATACTGTATATATTAGGATACTCCATTATTCGAACACTGTATAGGTTGGGACACTGTATAGGTTGGGACACTGTATATATTGGGACATTGTATAAATTTGGACACTGTATAGATTGAGACACTATATAGATTGAAACTTTGTATTCATTGAGGCACCGTATAGATTGGTACACTGTATTGATTGAGGCAACGTATAGATTGGGACACTTTGATGATTGGGATACTGTATAGATTCTGATACTCCATTATTCGGACACTGTATAGGTTGGGCCACTGTATATATTGGAACATTGTATACATTTAGACACTGTATAGATTGAGACACTGTATAGGTTGAAACACTGTATAGGTTGAAACACTGTATTGATTGAGGCACCGTATAGAATGGGACACTGTATAGGTATGAACACTGTATAAATTGGGACACTGCATATATTGGGACACTGTATAGGTATGAACACTGTATAAATTGGGACACTGCATATATTGGGACACTGTATTGTTTGCGATACTGTATAGATTGGGATACTGCATTATTCGGACACTTTATAGGTTAGGGCACTGTATACGTTGGGACACTGTATATTTTGGAACTCTGTATAAGTTGGGACACTGTATAGATTAGGATACAGCATATATTGGGACACTGTATTAATTGGGATACTGTATAGATTGGGATACTGCATTATTCGGACACTTTATACGTCGGGACACTGTATACGTTGGAATTCTGTATAAGTTGGGACACTGTAGAGGGTGGGACCCCGTAGATTGGAATACTGGACATATTGGGACAATGTATAGTTTGGGACACTGTATAGATTAGGATACTGCATCATTCGGACACTTTATAGGTTGGGGGCACTGTATACGTTGGAACACTATATATATTGGGACATTGCATACATTGCGACACTATAGATCTAGACACTGTATAGATTGAGGCACCGTATGAATTGGAACACTGAATATATTTAGAAACTGTCTAGGTTGGGACACTGTATATGGTGGGACACTGTATATATTACGACTTTATACACATTAGGACACTGCATATATTGCATGCATTGGTTGACACTTGCATGTATTGGTTGTTACACTGTTTATATTGGGACACTGTATAGATTGGGATGCTGCATATATTGGGACATTGCATAGGTTGGGTCATTGTATATAATGGTACATTGTATACATTGCGGCACAATTTATTGGGCACTGTATGGGTTCGGACAATGAATAAGTTGGGACACTGTATAAGTTGGAACACCGTATAGATTGGAACACTGAATATATTGAGACAATGTACAGTTTCGGACACTGGGACACTGTATAAGTTGGAACACCGTATAGATTGGAACAGTGAATATATTGAGACAATGTACAGTTTCGGACACTGTATAGGTGGGGACACCGTATAAATTGGGACATCTTATATATTGGGACACTGTAAAGATTGGAACAGCGTATATATTGGGAATCGGTATATACTGGGACACTGTATAGATTGGGACACCATATACATTATGACACTGTATATATTATAACACTGCATAGATTGGGATACTGATTTTTTAAGACTGTATAGGTTAGGACACTGTATAAATTGGGACAGTGTATACATTGGGACAATGTATATATTAAGACAATGTATATATTGGGACACTGCATATATTGGGACACTGCATATATTGGGACACTGTATATATTGGGACACTGCATATATTGGGATACTGCATATATTGGGACAATTTATAGTTTCAGACAATAGATATGTTGGGACAGCGAATTTTCCTAATTTTCGTGACACTGGTACCACCTGTGATTACTGTCACTTATTCGTATAATTATTAATTCTAATATGTGACAGTAATAACAGGCGTGAAAAGTGCATCGAAATGAAGAAATCTGCGCTGTCCCAACCTATACAATTGAAAATTAATCTTTTCGTCCTAAAAATACAACACTTGGATTGAAATTTATTTTCTTGTTTGACTAACAAATTTATTTTTATTAAAAACTTAACTATTTTGTCGACCAATAATCTTTTTGGTTTAAAAATGCATCTCTTTCTGTCGAAGTACAAAATCCCATTGTTTAGTGGAAAAGTAGTTTCTCTACTGAAAATTAATTCTCCTCAGTAAAAATTTAACTATATCATTAAAAAAAAATTGAAGTCGAAATTTTTTTGACCTTAAATTAATTTTTTTAATGAAAATTTAACCATTTTGTTGAAAATTCGTGTTTTTGGCTTGGAAATTAAACAATTTGTTATAAAATACAACTTTTTTATCGGAAAATAGTTTTTTCATTGACAATTAATTCTTGTCAATAAGAATGTAACTACTTCATTTAAAAAAAGTATAAGCTGAAGATTAATCTAGTCAAATTCGGACTAAGAACATACCCATTTTTCAGATTATTTAGTTGAAAATTCGCTTTTTTGGTAAAAAATTTATTTTCTTGATTTTCATTTTAACTTCTTGACTAAAAAATTATTTATTTTGTTGAAAATTCAAACTTTTTGGCAGAAAATCAATTTCTGGGTTAAAATGCAACTCTTTATTAAAAAATTCATATTTTTAGCTTGAAAATTTAACAAATTGGTATAATATAAAAACCATTTTGTTCTAAATTAAACTGTTTTGTAGAAAAATAGTTTTTAATCAAAAATTAATAACTAATTCATTTTCGAGAAAAAATAAATGACTACTTCATTTAAAAAAATTAATTACGAATTAATCGAATAAAATTTAATCTAATATCATAAAAATCGTTCACAAAATGTATTAAAAAATTATACAATTTGTTGACAATGCGCGTTTTTGTATGAAATTAATATTTTTAGTTGAAAATGTTACTATTTGGTGAAAAATTATGTATTTTCTTGAAAATGATTCTTTTTAGTAGAAAATTAATGTTCATAATTAAAAATTTATCTTCTTGGTTAAAAATTTAAGGAATTGGTTTAAAATTCAACTGCTTTGTTGAAAGCTCTTCTTTTTAGTTTCAAAATTAAACATTATGTATAAAAAAGTTTTCTTTATTGAAGAATTTATTGCCAAAAATTAAACAACTTTGTTAAAAATAATTTTTTTTAAGATTAACTTGTTTCTTTGAAAAAGTAACATTTTTATTGAAAATTCATTATTTTCTGGTTAAAAATTAACTTGTTTATCTGAAGAATTAACTGTTCCATTTTTGCTTGAAAATTGATTTTTTATGAGTTGTAAAAACACCTACTTGGTACTAAATTCATTTATTTTGTTGGAAATTCCTTTTTTTACGTCCGGTGTAAAATTTATCTGCGTCTTGAAAATTCCTTTTGTGAAAAATTTGATCCAGGAGGAAGTGACGGGAAATAACGAAAAGATTCAGGACGGCACACACTCTGGCGGTGAGTGAACGGCTAAAAGTGATAGTAAGTTAGTCTCCAGACTTTATTAAATATTCATAGAGTTTTTACAAGCAGGGGTAATTTAATGTCTTGGATAGTTTATAGTTGCAAGAAGATGAGAACAGGACGTTTTTACACTCGAGCAAAAAATAACCAAGTGATAGGAACTTTTCAACGCAATAAATTATCGTAAAATAAATTACATTATGCATCATTTTTTTAAAGTTTAGAACAAATTATTGCAAACTTTATTTGAAAAGTTTTTTAATAGTTATAAACTTATTAGCCCTTATTGCGGTTGCTATAAAAATATTTAATTTTCAAGCCTAAAAGATGAATTTGCTACAAAACAGTTTAATTTTTTTTAAAAAGTTAATGTTTAACCAAGCGTTTGAATTTTCAAGGAAATAGTCAAATTTTCACCAAACTGTTAAAAATTAGAGAAAAAAAGACCAATTTTTAACAAAACAGTTAAACTTTTAATAAAAAATAAGAATTCTTATTTAAAAAAAAGTTATTTTTAACCAAACAGTTGAATTTTCAAAAAAGGTTTTAATTTTTTTTAACTGTTGAAGTGACAAGTAAAAAGACGACTTTTCCACAAATAGGATAAATTTTCGATCAATTAGTTGAATTTTCAACTCAATAGTTCGATTTTAAATAAAATATTTTTTAACAAAATTGTTCAATTTTCAGGCCAAGAAAATGAGTTCTCTAAAAAAAAAACAGTATAATTTTGAATAAAATAGTTAGATTTTCAGGCCAAAAGACGAATTTTCTACAAAATAGTTGAATTTTCAACAACAAAAAGTTTATTTTTAACCAGACAGTAAAATTTACAAGAAATTGGTTGCAATTTTACCATACTTATACAATTTACAACAAAAATACTAATATTCTACAAGGCAGTTAAACTTGAAAAATATAAATTCTTAACAAAAAAGTTATTTTTAAGCTAAGACTTGAATTTTATAACAAACTGTTAAAATTACAAGTCAAGAAGTCAGAACAGTTGAATTTGAATCATAAAATATAAATTCGCATTTAAGAAGGTGTTTTTAACCAAAAAATTGAATTTTTAACCAAATAGCCGATTTTTTACTTTAATTTTGAAATTGCAAGTCACAAAGACAAATTTTCACACAAAAATTTTAATTTTCAATCAAACAGTTCAATTTTCTACCAAAATACTTTAATTTAGAAAAATAGATCAATTTTCAGGCTCAAGAGACCATTTTTTGCAAAACAGATGAATTACAAAAAAGAATGTTAACAGAACAGTAGAATTTTCAACTTTATAGTCGCATTTTTACCGAACTGTTTAAATTTAAAACCCAAAAAGAGCAATTTTTGAATGAAAAATTAAGTAGTAGAATTTTCATAAAAAGGAGGAATTTTTTACAAATGAGTTAAATTTTAATTTGCAATAAAAAACAGTTTAATTAGATAAAATAAAAGACAAATTTTCAACCAGATAGTTAAAGTTTAACTATAAGATATGAATTTTCAAACAAATAGTTGAATTTTATACCAAAATATTTGATTTTTTGACCAAAAATAGTTAAATTTTCAACAAAAAAATATAACTTCATAAAAAAGCTGTTTGAATTTTTAGTTATATCTCGGGAAACATTAAAATTTGTTTAAGTTATATAGGCTTAAATTAAAAATAAGGATCTACAGCTTCTGTGGTGTAAATTTCAGCTTCGGAATTTCATAAGCTTTTAAAACGATTTAAAAAAAAAAATTTCGCTTTGTAGATAATTTTTAACGCTTCTGTATATTTAAAAAGTGAGGGGGAAGGGCGGAAGTTTTTGAAAATTAAGGAAAAAGAGGAAAAAAGGATAAAAGGGGAAATAGAGGAACCAGTGTAAAATCTGTAATTAAATAAACTTTTAAGCTGGAAGAAATTTTCCTCTAAATTAATATAACGGTAATTGAAATGAAAATTAAAGGGAAATTGAATTTATCAGTAAATAGGACATAGAGAAAGAGGTACGTATAATTATTATACGCAAGTCGGTCGGAAACTTGAAAAGGCTTTCAGAGCCACTCCGATTTCTGGTAGATAACAGGTGTTCCTATCTTCCTTAGTTTTCCGTCCTTGCACAGTCGAGTTCCGAAATTTCGTTGTTAAGTTTCTCACAAGTTAGATAACTTCGGGTGAAATGTAATTTCCTTGCACTAGGTATTTGACTTATTACTATACTATACTATAAGAAAATTACGATCAACTTTCATGAATCTCAACACCAATTAGTTTAAATAAGAAGTATTCTCTTAAGAGATTTCTAATAATTAACCCGATATAGAAAAAACTCTGGAATAAACCCGCTATCTGAAAAAACCCGCTAATTTACGTAATTGCAGCAACCTCTGCAGGTCAGAATTTTTTTGAAGTTCAAGAATGTCTCGTATTTTATACATCGTCTTAAAGTCGTGCTGTAACATACAAAAGTGATGAAAAAAATCATCGATTTACTAGAACTAATCTCTAATGTCTCATCTTTAATTTAAGCCCAGAAAACTTAAAAAATCTTAACGTGTTCTCAAGATATGGCAAAAAGTATTCAAGTGCGTCGGCGTCGACTTTTAGTGAGCGTGCACAGCAAGAATGACCTTGAACTTTTTAGAAAAACTTCTCACGTGATATTAACTCTATAAAAAGTTAGAAAAATCTCTACCAGGGGTCATTCGATTCAGAATTTGATAAGGTTTCTAACCGTTTTAATATAAAATGTTTGGCTTAATTTCCGATCGAGTAATCGTGTTTTAAAGTTTTAAAGAACCCATTACACCGTTATCCGAACTAGTAATCTAGTGTAATTCGAGTAATCCAGTGCAATTCACTGAAAATCTATAATAATTCGAATGATTTAAGTAATTGCGGCAAACCCTGAAGGCGAGACTTTATTTATTGAAAATTCAAAAATATTTCGAATTTTATATCTCGCCTTAAAATCGTGTTATATCTAGGAAAAGTTTTGCAAAATAAAATAATAATAAAATAATAATAATAAAATAATAATAATAAATAATAATAAATTAACCATACGAAATCCACAAAGTCTCATCTTTAATTTAAGCTCAGAAAACTTAAAAAATCTTAACGTGTTCTCAAGATATGGCAAAAAGTATTCAAGTGCGTCGGCGTCGACTTTTAGTGAGCGTGCACAGCGAGAATGACCTTGAACTTTTTAGAAAAACTTCTTATGTGATATTAACTCTATAAAAGGTCAGAAAAATCTCTACCAGGTGTCATTCGATTCAGAATTTTATAAGGTTTCTAACCGTTTTAATATAAAATGTTTGGCTTTATTTCCGATCGAAGAATCGTCTTTCAAAGTCATAAAGGGCCCATTGCCCTGTTATTTTATTGCAGTAAACTAGTATAATTCGAGTAATCCAATGTAATTCACTGAAAATCTATAATAATTAAAGTAATTTAAGTAATTGCAGCAAACCCTGCAGATGAGACTTTTTTGTGAAAATTAAAACATTTCTCGAATATTATATCTCACCTTAAACTCGTGCTACACCATACAAAAGTTCTCTAAAAAAATCATAAATTTTACTAGAAGTAATGTCTAAAGTCTCATGGTCAATTCAAGTCCAGAAGACTTCAAAAATCTTTGCGTGTTCTCAAGATATGACAAAAAGTAGTGAAGTGCGTCGACATCGACTTTCAGTGAGCGTGTACAGCGAGAATGACCTTGAACTTTTTAGAGAAACTTCTCATGTGATATTAACTCTATAAAAGGTCAGAAAAATCTCTACCAAGGGTCATTCGATTCAGAATTTGATAAGGTTTCTAACCGTTTTAATATAAAATGTTTGGCTTTATTTCCGATCGAAGAATCGCATTTCAAAGTCATAAAGGGCCCATTGCTCTGTTATTTTATTGAAGTAAACTAGTATAATTCGAGTAATCCAATGTAATTCACTGAAAATCTATAATAATTACAGTAATTTAAGTAATTGCAGCAAACCCTGCAGATGAGACTTTCTTTTGAAAATTAAAACATTTCTCGAATATTATATCTCACCTTAAACTCGTGCTACACCATACAAAAGTTCTCGAAAAAAATCATAAATTTTACTAGAAGTAATGTCTAAAGTCTCATGTTCAATTCAAGTCCAGAAGACTTCAAAAATCTTTGCGTGTTCTCAAGATATGACAAAAAGTAGTGAAATGCGTCGGCGTCGACTTTCAGTGAGCGTGAACAGCGAGAATGACCTTGAACTTTTTAGAAAAACTTCTCGCGTGATATTTCCTCTACAAAAAGTCAGACAAATCTCTGCAAGGGGTCATTCGACGTAGAATTTCATAAGGTTTCTAACCTATTTGATAAAAAATGTCTAGATTTATTTCCAATCAATTGACCGTGTTTCAAAGCCATAAAGGACCTTGATGGGGGTCCAAAATAGCCGGAAATGGGTCACGTGGTTGATGCAAGCCCCCAAAGGGTTTTATGCAAATATGTATACATAAAGTGAATCGCGCGAGCAATTCGCCTATTTACAGTTTCGAAATCTGGAACCTCGTCGGACGCTACGCCCTCTCATACATATTCGGACCTGAGTTTATGGAGTTTAGTTTATAGTTAGTATCCACGATTCTCTATTCTATATTACGCGTGCTATTAATTTTCCTTGTTGACTGTCCTGATATCGTGCCATCGTAGTGGAAATGTAATACACATCTTCGCAAATGATAACGTCCTTCAAGGGCGCCAGTAGACTGTCCGATGTAAATTACACCCCTACCAGCTTTTGCATCATACTCTAAATCATAAACCGATCGATGAAATACCCAGACTCGACAAGCATCGATTTCAAATTTTCCATCTGCGAACGTTTGCCATAAGCGTCAGGTAAAATGTGCAATATTTCGCACGGATTCGTTAAAGGATTAATGGATTATTGCCTCCTCAATTCGGTTTCAGTATCGACGCCAAATTGCTCTAAATTGCGATCTCGATCATACGGGAATGTATCTAATTTCGCGGATCAGTAATTAAAAATATTCTCTAATTGAGTTATGTTTGCTTCCAATTTTCAAATTTTCGACACCTGGGCTAGCCAGAAGCCGTTTGATGATTTTGCGCGTTTTTTTAAAAATATATTTTTTGGAAAAAATTAGATGCTCTATGGGATGAGAAATAGGTTACAAAGGTAGGATGTGTAGCGAAATTTCGTTTTCATATTCCAGGTAAATAGTCGTGTTTGATGTTTTTCACAGAGATAAAACTTTCCCTTATTGATTGCGCAAAGTTGAAGAATATTTTTCGTGAAATGAAATTTTCTTACGCATTTGCTACTCACATCGCAAGTCTTCATATCGAGGAGAGAGAAGTTTTCTTCGATAAATGTACTCGTCATAGCTTTTCGGCACTTACTTCCGGCGGTGCGATGAGAAAATCCCCGCCGGCTGGGATTTATGAGGTGCCTCTGGCGCCACTCACAAAACTCTCTACAGGAAATTAAGTTGCAAATATGCGAAATCAAAAAATATATCTTGAATCATTTGGAATAAAAAAAAGATATTCTAAGATATCTGAAAAATATGATGAATTTACAACCAGAATGATTATTTTTTTACAAAGAAGACGAAATTTTAATAAAGCACATGAATTTTTATCTGAAAAAGATTTATTTTCAACAAAAATTGTACAGTTCGATATTCATTTAAAAACAATTATTTTTCAACCAAAGAGGGTAAATTTCAACTAAAATTATTGAATAGTAAACTTAATTTGTTCGACTTTCAGTTAAAAAAATTAATTCCCATGAAATAAAACCAATTTTCAACATAATAGTTATACTTTTAGTAAAAAAATTAATTTTTAACAAACAAACAAAAAATTTTTAAAAATAGGAAAAATCCAAATTTGATCGTTGGATTCTTGTTTTTTTAACAGGAGTTTGCAAAAAAGAACATTAAATAAAAAAAAAAATAATTTTCTAGCAAAAAGACGAATTTTTAACAAAAAACATCAGTTTGCCAATAAAAAAGACGAATCCTCAACTAAAAAAGGTACATTTTTAAGTAAAAATTGAATAGCTAAAATTTTAGTTAACAAATTATTTTTCATCGAAAGAGAAGAATTTTCAGCTGAAATTATGGAATATTAAAATGGATTGGTTCATTTTTTAGTTGAAAAAATTAATTTTCCATCGAAATTTTTTTTTCATAAAAATAGTTTTATGTTTAACAAAAGAAAAAAAGTTTTTACTAAAAGAAAAAATGAATTTTAACTAAATACATCAATTTATGAACAAATTATTTTATTTTATTTAAAAAAATATAATTTTCTAACCAAATAATTAAATTTTGGAACAAGAAGATTAATTTTTACCAAAAAACGTGAAGATTTAACTAAGAAAGGCACATTTTAAACTTAAAAATCAGTTAGATTTTCATATTTAAGATAATATAAGATAAAATTGAGTTAGTTTTTTAGTTGGAAAAGTTTTTTTAACCAAAAAGATTAATTTTCAACTAAAATTATGGTATCTTTAACTGGATTGTTGAAAACTTTGGTTGAAAAAACCTAATTTTCTACCAAAAGACCTCATTTTCAATAAAATAGTTAAATTTTCAGTCATAAAATTTAATTTTCAAACAACAACAAAAAATGAATTTTCAATAAAATAGTTCAATTTTGAGTCATAAAAATTAATTAAAAACTTCTTTTTCGAAAAAATAGTTAAATATTTAATCAAAGAGGTGAACTTTCAATTATAATAAAGAATTATCACACAAAAGAATAATTTATCAACAAACGAGTGGAACTTTCAGTTACAAAATTGAATTTTCACAACAACAACAAATTTCAACAAAATAATAACATATTTAACCAAAGAGATGAATTTTCCACAAAAGAATCTAACTTTTAACAAACAGTTAAATCTTCGACTACTAAAAAGATAAATTTTCTACAAAAAATAGAAAATTCTAACAAAAACCTGAATTTTCAACTAGAAAAGTTAAATTTTAAATTTATATAATTTTTAGGTTAAAGTCAAGATTAATTTTTTATAACAAACAAACAAATTTCGAACAAAATAAACGATTCTTGAACAGAAGACATCAATTTTCCATCAAAAAATGAATAGTTAAATTTGGGGTTAAAAAAACTATTTTTGATGAAATAATAATATTTAACGCATTGTTAGCTTGCAGGTACGTTTGTTAATAATTTATAGTTCTTGATTACGTTTTATCTTGGGTGAAAAAATTATAAAGGTTAATTTATTCTAAATCTGTCCAATTTTTGATTGGTTCCAACTTTTAATTAGGGTTATAAAAAAGCAGTAGCTTGTCGAGAAAATATGACAACGAAATTTGTCGCTAATAGAATGAAAGCATTTTTCGCATCTGACAGATATTTTTGTCACTTTGACATCTAACTTACATAAAAACAGATGAAACCTGGCAAATACTGTGGTGGGCCACCAGAGGGGTTAATCCTCACCTTTTTTTTTAATTCCTACGATGATATTTACTATCACAAAATAAAATCCATCGGATGACAAACGTAGCAAGCCAGCTTCCGCTATCATCAACGATTGGTAAAAATCTTTTTCAACGCTTGTATCCCAGTTTTATAGAAACATTCGATCGTAGGTGTCAATTTTGTTTCGATATTCCAACCAGTTGTTCCGCTACTTTAAACTAGTCGTTCCGCTTTAAACCCCCGCCTGGCAGACATTGCTCTCCAAAAAGAATTAGATTTGTGAAATTGATTCCGCACAAAAATTAGTTTTGTTTCTAGAAATAAAAGAGCTGTCCAGTATACCAGTATGCCAGCAAAATCAAACATCTTCTAATCAAATCTTATCTGGTCAACATCAATTAACATTAGCTAATCAGAAAATATGGTTGGGAGAAGATACAATCGTTAAACAAAGGAACTATACAAGTGGGCTCTTCATGGACGAGTAAACCAAAAAAACCTGACATCTTTTGAAAAAATCTTACCTAGTCCATACCTACTAAAATTAGCTTATCATACAATATGGTTTGAAGAAGATGTAGCAATGAAACAAACTAACTATGCAGGTCCGTTCTTTATGGACGAGTATACCAACAAAATTTAGTATCTTTTAGTTAAAGCTTACATGGTCAACATCAATGAATATTATCTAATCATACAAGGCGGACAGAAGAAGATACAACAATGAAACAAATCAATTATCCAGATGGGTTTTTTCAAAGGAAGATGGGCCAGTATACCAAGAAAATCCAACATCTTCTAATTATATTCTAATCTAGTCAAAATCAATTATCATCAGCTAATCATACAAAATGATTGGAAGAAGATACAATTATGAAACAAACCAATTATACAGTTGGGTCCTTTATGGATCAATAAACCAACGAAATCCAACATCTTCAGATTAAATTATAATCTTGCCAACAACAATTATCATGAGCTAATAATGCAAAACTGTTGGAAGAAGATACAACAGTGGAACAAACCAACTATCCAGATGGGGGTTTTCAAAGGAAAATGGATTTGTATACCAAAAAAATTGAACATCTTCTAATTAAGTTCTAATCTAGTCAACATAAATTATCATCAGCTAATCATACAAAATGGTTGGAAGAAGATACAATAATAAAAAAAACTATGCATTTGGGTTCTTTATGGATCAGTAAACCAACCAAATCCAAAATCTTGTAATTAAATTCTCTTCTAGTCAACAACAATTGTCATCAGCTAATCATACAAAACTGTTGGAAGAAGATACAATAATGAAACAAACCAATTATACAGTTGGGTCCTTTATGGATCAATAAACCAACGAAATCCAACATCTTCTGATTAAATTCTAATCTTGCCAACAACAATTATCATGAGCTAATAATGCAAAACTGTGGGAAGAAGATACAACAGTGGAACAAACCAACTATCCAGATGGGGGTTTTCAAAGGAAAGTGGATCAGTATACCAAAAAAATTGAACATATTCTAGTTAAGTTCTAATCTAGTCAACATAAATTATCATCAGCTAATCATACAAAATGGTTGAAAGAAGATACAATAATAAAAAAACTATGCAGTTGGGTTCTTTATGGATCAGTAAACCAACCAAATCCAAAATCTTGTAATTAAATTCTCTTCTAGTCAACAACAATTGTCATCAGCTAATCATACAAAACTGTTGGAAGAAGATACAATAATCAAACAAACCAATTATACAGTTGGGTCCTTTATGGATCAATAAACCAACGAAATCCAACATCTTCTGATTAAATTCTAATCTTGCCAACAACAATTATCATGAGCTAATAATGCAAAACTGTTGGAAGAAGATACAACAGTGGAACAAACCAACTATCCATATGGGGGTTTTGAAAGGAAAATGGATTTGTATACCAAAAAAATTGAACATCTTCTAATTAAGTTCTAATCTAGTCAACATAAATTATCATCAGCTAATCATACAAAATGGTTGGAAGAAGATACAATAATAAAAAAACTATGCAGTTGGGTTCTTTATGGATCAGTAAACCAACCAAATCCAAAATCTTGTAATTAAATTCTCTTTTAGTCAACAACAATTGTCATCAGCTAATCATACAAAACTGTTGGAAGAAGATACAACAATGGAACAAACCAATTATCCAGGTGGGGGATTTGAAATGAAAATGGACCAGTATACCAAAAAATTTAACATCTTCTAATTAAATTCTAATTTATTCAACATCAATTATCATCAGCTAAACATAAAAAACTCTTTGAAGAAGATTCAGCAATGCAACGAACAAACTATATAGATGGGTTCTTTGTGGATCAATATGCCAAAAAAATCTAACATCTAATTAAATATTTACCTAGCCAACATCAGCTAATCATACAACAAGGTTGGTAAAACACAACAATGGAACAAACCAACTATATATGTGGGTTCTTTTAAAATAGACCAGTATACCAAAAAGACTAATTTCCGATTAAAGTAGTTGAATTCTATATCTTAAAAGTTCATTTCCAGAAAAAAATGGAATCTTCAGACAAAAAGGAAAACTCTCTGAAAAAAGTTCAATTTTTATAAAAATGTTACTTTTCAACTAAATAGTGTAATTTTCAACGGAATACTTAAATTTTTAACCAACTGTTGAAATTTCGAGGAATAAATACGATTTTTTAAAAGAAAACAGGCAAACTTTCAATCAGAAAAATAATAATTCTTCTCAGGAAATTATTTGAATCCAAACAGTTGAATTTTCAATCAAGAGTCTGAATTTTGTAACAAACTGTTGCAATTACAAGTAAAAAAGACGATTTTTTCAAAAACAAAATGAATTTGGATTTTTAGGCAAAAAGACGAATTTTCTCCGAAATAGTTGAATTTTCAACTGTAAAGTTAATTTCTAATCAGACGCTTAAATTTTTTAAATTAATAGTAGAATGGTTTAATCGGAAAATATAAATTCTCATTTAAAAAGTTATCTCAAACAAAACAGTTGGATTTTCAACTAGACAATCGCATTTTTATTTTACTGTTAAAATTTTAATTTAAAAAGACGATTTTTTTTAAATAAGATGAACTTTCAATCTAATATGTTCATTTTTCTACCAAAATAGTTCAATTTTCATGCCAAAAATAGCTTTTTTTACAAAACAGTTTCATTTTTCAAAACTAATTCATTTTGAAACAAATACTCAAACTTGTTTAGCAAAATAGTTGTATTTCAGACAAAAAAATTCATTTTCAACAAAATGTTGAATTTTTACAAAAATGTAAATCAAAAAAGACGATTTTTTTTTACAAAAAAGTTGAATTTTTAATCAGAAAATATAAAATCTCATTTAAAAAGTTATTTTTAACCAAACAGATGAATTTTCAACCGAATAGTCGAATTTTTATTTTACTGTTGAAATTTCAATTTAAAAAGACGATTTTTTAAAAATAAGATGAATTTTCAATCAAATATGTTCAATTTTCTACCAAAATAGTTAAATTTTCATGCCAAAAAGACCTTTTTTTACAAAACAGTTAAATTTAAAAAAAATTCATTCCGAAACTAATAATTAAACTTTTTTAGCAAAACACTGGAATTTTGAACGAAAAAGTTCATTTTTAACAAAACAGTTGAATTTTTAAGAAAAAAACTTAAGATTTTCCAACCCAAAAAGTCAAATTTTTAACTTAAAATGAAATTTTTTGCATTTTTTTGTTGGATACAGTTGCATTTTGTACCCAACGAGCAATCAATTTTTAAACCAAAAAAGACAAAAATTTACAATTATTAAAGATTTTTCAGGAAAAAATAAATGTTATCGAAATTGTGGAAATTTAAAGCGGAAATGGCAAATTTTCTACAGAAGAGTCAAATTTTCGACATGAAAATACGAAATTTCAACAAAAATGTTAATATTTAATTAAATAGTTCAAATTTCAACCAAATGGCTTTACTACAAAAGACGAGTTTTCAACCAAAAAAGAGGAATGATAAAACAAAAGACTAGAAGTTTGAACAAAAAAAAGTCTCCACGAAAACTGAGATAGCAGATATCTTAATCATAAAATATTTTAATTTGCATTAAAAAAACGGTTTAATTCAATAAAAAGAGACGAATTTTCAACTATATAGTTGAATTTTGAACTTGAGAAAAAGATTCTTTAACCAAAAAGTTATATTTTACATCAAAATAGTTGATTTTTACCAAAATTTGTTATATTTTCAACTAAGAACAGATCACTCACTAACAAAATTGTCGAATTTCAAACCAACAGTTGAATTTCCTCGCAAAGAAGTTAACTATTTGACCCAAAATTTTTAGATTTTCAACTAAGAAAAGATAAATTCTTAACAAAATTGTCGAATTTTCGGCAAAACGATTCAATTTGTAACCAAATCTTGATAAGTCACTACCTATTAATATCAGCTAATATTGCAACATGTTTGGACAAAGGTACAACAATGACACAATGCAACTATACAGTTGCGTTCTTAATGGTCTATTACACCAACAAAATCCAACATTGTCTGATTAAATTATAATGTAGCATAATCAATTATCATTAGCTAATTCTACAAAACGGTAGGAAGGACATATAGCAGTGCCAAAAACCAACTATACAGATGGATTCTTTCTGGACCAGTATACCAACAAAACCGAACTTTTTTAAAATAAAATTTTGCCAGATCAAACCCTATTAAAATCAGCTAATCATACAACATGGTTGGAAAATAATGCAACCATAAACAAACCAACTATACAGATTGGTTTTTTATAGATCAGCATACCAACAAAATCAAGATCTTCTAATTAAATTCTTATCTAGCTAACATCAGCTAATCATAAAACATGATTGGAAGAAGATACAACAGTAGAACAAACCAACTATACAGGTGGGTTCTTTTATAAGAATGGACCTATAAAAACAAAACGAACATCTTCTAAATGAATGCAACATTTTTATCTACGACGATCTCTAAGCATGTTCAACTAAATCATTGATACCGATGGATTTTTTGTGAACCAGCTGACCAACAAAATCCAATATCTTCTAACTAAATTCTTATCTATCTAACATCAGCTAATCATACAACATGATTGGAAGAAGATACAATAGTAGAACA
>NC_046663.1:19697201-19767542 GCF_010883055.1 Belonocnema kinseyi
GACGATCTCTAAGCATGTTCAACTAAATCATTGATACCGATGGGTTCTTTGTGGACCAGTATACCAACAAAATCCAATATCTTCTAACTAAATTCTTATCTATCTAACATCAGCTAGTCATACAAGATGATTGGAAGAAGATACAACAGTAGAACAAACCAACTATACAGGTGGGTTTTTTTATAAGAATGGGCCTATAAAAACAAAACGAACATCTTCTAAATAAATGCAACATTTTCATCTACGACGATCTCTAAGCATGTTCAACTAAATCATTGATACCGATGGGTTCTTTGTGGACCAGTATACTAACAAAATCCAATATCTTCTGATTAAATTCTTATATGGATGACATCAGCTAATATAGCAAAATGTTTGGAAGAAGATACGATAGAACAGACCAACTACACAGAAGTGTCCTTTCGAATGAATGTATTAGCATACAAACAAGATCCAATATCTAAATAAACATCAGACATGTTCAACTTAAGTCGAAATATTTTTTACCCGGATGGAAAGTTAATAAGCTGGTTTCTGGCTTGATCAGAATTTAAAAGGTGTAAAACACAGAGAAAAAGCCGGAGAAAATCGGTTTCTAGGTTTTGTTGGTATACTGGTCCACGGCGATCAGGTAAGAATTTAATTGAAATCTATTGGATTTTGTGGGAATGCTGGTATAATGAAGCAGTTTACCAATAAAATCCAGCATCTAATTAAATCTTACCTGGACAAGATCAATTAATATTAGCTAATCATGAAACAAGTTTGAAAAAAGATATAAGAATGAAACAACAAACCAAGTATAGAGGTGGATTCTTTATGTATTAGCACATCAACGAAACCTAACATCTTCTAATTAGATTCTGAACTAGCCAACATCAGCTAATCACACAACACGGCTGAAAGAATATACAACAATGGAACAAACTAACTATAGAGGTGGGTTCTCAATGGACCAGTATAAAAACCAAATTCAAAATCTTCTAATAAAATTCTTACCTAGCCAACATCAGCTTATGGACCTGTACACCAACAAAATTCAAAATCTTCTAAATGAACATAAGACTTTCATCTAGAACTATCTCCAACCATGTCCAACTCTCGAAATATTTTTACTCGGATGAAAAGCCAATAAATTGGCTTCCAACTCGATTAACGTTTTACGAACGTTTAACACATATAGTAGAAGAAAATCGGTTTAAAATGTATACGCTTTTCCATGACTCTTCGTTTCACTGAGTAATAAATAACACGTGTTTTACAAATATCGTGAATCAAATTCTTGACAAAAAATACCTTCGGGACATAAATCCTCGACTCTCGCAGGAGAGAATGGTTCGATCTGCTCGATTTCCAATGAGAATCGAATTCTCTCTTTCGATTTTACATGTTACGCGTTCCTGAATGTGAATAAAGAGACGCTGGGGTTCAATCGTTTTATTTCTCATTCCCCTTTTTTTGTGAATGAACTGAATGGGTTATGTATATGGCCTGGGCAAGAGGTCACATCTAATATCTTTACCGGCTTATCCAATCAGATGCATGTACAATTTCCCCAGACATTTACAGAGGAACAAATTGGAACAGAATTTCGATGAGATGAGTTTATTCTCTTTTCTAAAGCAGGTTGTCTACTCAAATCCTGGAAAAAAAATTCCATGATAATTCCAGGTTCCAGGGTCATTTAACAAATCGCTGAACTATCACCAACAAAATTGTCATTCAATCAAAACAGTTAACGATAAATTTTCAATCCAAGATGACGAATATTCAACAAAACAGTTGAATTTTCAACCAAACAATATGACTAAATACTTAAATTTTTAACAAAATAATTAACCTTACAACAAAAATGTTAAATTTTTGAGCAAACGGCTGAACTTTTAGCTTTTAAACATGAATTTTTAACCGAATTTTCAAATAAAAATTAAATAACTAAAGTTACAAGTAAAAAAATTATTCTTTAACAAACAAAAAATGAATTTGCAATCAAATACTTAACCTTTTACCAAATAATGGATTTTTTCACCAAAATACATTAATTTTGATCAAGAGAAGATGACCTTTCAACCAAAAATGTAGTAGTTACGTTTTTAGTTTTAATTTTCTACAAAAAATGTATCTTTCAATCGAATAGTTGAATTTTCTAACAAAATATTTTAATTTTCAAGAAAAAGTTAATTTTCAACTAAAAGACTAATTTTCTACAAAAAAGTAGAATCTTCAAACCAAAATCATAAATTTCCAATAAAAAAGTTAATTTATCACCAAATAGTTATTTCTGAAAAAAGGATAAATTTTAAAATGCTGAATTTTCAACAATAAAGGCTACTTTTCTACCCAATAGGCGATTTTTGAAGAAATACATGAATTTTCAACTAAATAGTTGAATTTAAAAAAAAAATATAATTTTTAAACCAAATATTAAATATTGAAACTAACAAGATAAATTTTTAACAACAGAGTTTAAATTTTGAACAAATAGTTGCATTTTCACCTAAAAGTTTAATTTTCAATAAAAGAAAATATTTTTTAACAAAAAGAAGCATTTTAAACTAAATAATTTCACTTCTTGTTTACTAAGTACATAATTTTGTAACTAAATAGTTGAACTTGCACCATAAAGATGAATTTTTAACTAAAATAACGAATTTCCAACAGGAATAGTTGAAATTAAAAAAAAAAAATTATGAATTTTCATCAAGGAGTATTAACTTACTATCAAAGAAGCGAATTTTCAATAAAATACATGAATTTTCTTATGAAAAAGAGAAATAATAATTTTTTCATCAAAAAGTTAAACTTTTACCATAAAGATTAATTTTGAACTAAAGTGATGAATCTAAAGCTGGAATAGTTAAAATTTCATTTAAGAAGATAAATTTCTAACCAAATAGTTTATTTTTCTACTAAAATACTAATTTTTTCACCAAATTGTTGAACTTTCGCCAGAAATATGAATCTTCAATAAAAAATGTTATTTTCAACAAAAGAAAATGAAGTATCAACTCAACAAGATAAATTTTTATTTTAAAAAATTTTTTCAACAGTACAAAGCAATTTTCAATTGAAACGATAGAATATTTAACTGGATTGGTTCAATTTTACGTTAAAAAAATGTTTAACAGACGAAAAAAAGAATTTCTAACAAAATGGTTAAATTTTCAGATAAAAAATTAATATTGTGCCAACAGCAACGACTTTTTAACAAAATAGTTACATTATGAACCAAATAGATAAAATTTAACTTATACTGCTAACTTTTCAATAAAAAAAATCAATTAATAACAAAAGAGTTTAACTTTGAAAGAAATTGTTCGATTTTCAGCAAATTCCCTTATTTCCCCTATTTCACCCCCTTACTTCACCTACTACCCCCCCCCCCCCCCCCCCCCCCCCTGTGCTGTCTGATAACTTCCCCTCATCGAAAAAGTAACGAAAAAACCAGAACAAAAGAGTACGACCGACAGACGGACACTTGACCAAAACTACACTAGAGGTCCCATAGAAGCTGACCCGATTTTATAATTCCTAGAACTTATGGCCAACAAAGTTTTTCAGGGGACGGAACTAGAGACGGATGCGTCTCTTGCTTTGGAAGAGCCGCAGTGCGTCAGTACTCAGTCGAGTATATTGCGCAATATTATTCATTCGAATTAAAGCCTTTACAAGACAGGAAGCACACTAATTAATATTCTCCTTTTTCTAAAAACGTGTTCTGAAGGTTTTAGCAATACCTTCGTTTACCCAAAAACAATTTGAACGTGCTCCAGAAAAAATCCTTTTTTTGGCTTCTTGTGAAGAGTCACGAAATGATGGCGGAATCTCTCATACTGGGATGCACATGTTGTAAATCAGAGCAGATGAACAGATACGAAATGTCAGTAACCATTGTCCGGAGATGCGTTCAGTGGGGTGCACACTGCGATAGTGGGACACAAGTTGGCCCCTATCATGGCGTAGACTGTACAGATTATAAACACGTTTGCATATGTACGAGACACCCTGAACCACTTCCAGAACATACTTGCATACGTGCAGTACCGACGATAGTATCGAAACAATTGCCAAATATGCTCGTTCTTTCGAAATTTTTCGCGGAGACAGGAATTCTACCAAATCCTGAAAAAAATTACTTGACAATTTCAGGGTTTTTGCAAGTAAAGTATTTACTAACAGAATCGGACCACTAACCGGATGACATATTAAAAAATAGCATTGACTTTGAAAGGTGATAAGATCATCCGTTCAAAAGAAACCTTTTCAGGTTTTTAGAAGGCAAAGTATGAGAAACGAGAAAAAATAAGGAAGGAGAAAGTAGGGGAAGCGAGTGGAAGAATGGTAGGGAAAGCGAGGCAGAAGGAACTAGGGTAAATGGAGGGGTGAGAGTGAAAGAGTGGAGGGGACTTAGGATGGAAGTAGAGCAGGGGGAGTAGGGGAAAAATTGTAATAAGAAGAGACGAGTGAGGGAAGCGAAGAAAGGGAGTGGAAATTGTGAAAGGAAAAAGTAGGGGAAGCGAGGAGGAACCAAGAGAGGGGAAGCAGGAGAGGAATTATAAGAAGTTAGGAGAGGAAATGTGGGAGAAAGTAAGCGGAGAAGAAATAGAGAAAGATAGAGGAAAATAAAGTAGAGAAATTGAGGAGCAGTGAGACGTAGTGAGGAAAACGTAAGTAGAGGATGCGAGGGAAAAATAAGTAGAGGATGTGAGGGAAAAATAAGTAGTGGAGCGGACTTATAGTACAAATACAACAGGGGGAGTAGGAGCAACAAGGGTAGTGAGAAGAGGGAAACTGAGGGAAGAAAGGAAAGGGGGGTAAGGGAATGAATATTAGGGGAGGAAAATTAGGCAAAGCAAAAGTAGAGGAAGTCAGCAATGCGAGGAAACCCCAAGGGAGTGGAAGTAAGAGAAGCGAGAACAGGGGAATTATGAAAAATTATGAAAGGAAAAGAGAGAGGAAGTGATCAGAGACAAACTAGAAGAAGTGAGGGTTGTAAAAAGTAGAGGAATTAATAAGAAGTTAGAGGAAGTAAGGAAAGGATGAGTAGAAGAAGTGACGAAAGGAAGTAGGGGAATAAGAGGATGGGTGTAGAGAAGCGAGAAGAAACCAAGAGAGAGAGGAAGTAGGTGAAGTGAGAAAGTAGAAGTGAGAGATGGCAAAATATGAGAAATTAGGAGAGGCAAAGTGAGAGAAAATGGGCGGAGGCGAACTAGAGGAAGTAAGGAGAGGAAAAAGTAGAGACATTTAGGAGAATTGAGAGAAAGTGAGAAAAGGATAAGTAGAGAAAGTGACAAAAGAGAAAGTAGAGGAAGTGAAAAAAGGGTAAGTAGAGGAAGTAAGGAAAAAGTCATTAGAGGAAAGGAGGGAAAATTAGGAAAGGCTACTAGTAGGATAGAGGGTAAGTAGGGCCAGGAAAATTTTTGACTGGCGAAGATAAGTAGAAAAAGGGAATTGTTAGCTGGAAAAGAAAAGTTGGGGAAGGGAAGTGCACGCTAGATAGGTGAGGAGAGAGGGAAGTAGATTGCCGCCTTAATATGCAATGAAACTTTTTCTTTTATACAAGCGGAGTCTCTTTGACTAACCTTTTCCTCTATGATTTGTATAAAAACCATATTGCTTTGTTGGAAAAATAAAAATATAAAATAAATAAAAGATTTTCAATGTCTCTTTGTCGAAATGGGTCACTCGATGGTTGTGAACTGGTGGATTCTCCGGTCTCCATCGATTCAGCGTCACGCAGGTGATCTTCTCGATTTCTCCGGGATTCTCGTTTACACATATACGAATCTAATCGGCCGCGAAATTTCTCTTCCAGCAATTTCGTCGCTTCGCGCGTTATCGTCGTGCCGGTATCCACATCTCGTACCAGCGAGCGACAGGGAATTCGTGGAAATAAATGGAAATCGAAAGAGCAGAATGAAATTTACTGCGTCTCGTTGAAAATAGGAACTGGGCAAAGGAATCATTTCCCGTTTTTGACATAGAATAAACTTTCTATCGAAAGGTAGACCCGCTTATTTATTGAAATAATTTTTTTTATTCTACAGATTTAGATAATAATAATGAAAAAAAAAGAAACTGAAATTTATGATTCAATTCATTCCCAGAAAATGAAGATAAAGAATGTAGCATGTGATAATAAAGAAATGTAAAAGGAAAGTTGAAACATTTCACTGAAGCGCAAATTTAAAGATGATGTCGCAGAGGAGAAGTTGCAAAGTCGGATAATGTGAAAGTTATGGCTTGACTCAGAGTTGTACATATGGCACTAACAACCCTTTAAGCCAAAGACTTGTTTTCAAGGATTCCTTCCGGCGACAGCACTCCATAAGTTTTATTTCGAACGGGTGCAGCGGAAACAAAACTTCAAGACGAGAGGAAACTTTGCCAATTTTTCATTCCCAGTTTGCATGCTTAAAGTCTTAATTCATTCTTTCTCACTTTTGCCTCAATCCAAGACTCGCAAATCAAATTTTTTTCTTTGCGCATATTTCATTTAAAATTGTTGCTGTTGCAATTTAGTATCTATGACTTAAAAAAGATGTGATCAAAATTTGAAATTTACAGGGAATAGTCTTCGAATCACCATCTTTAATTTAAACCAAGAAAACTTAAAAAATTTGCATGGGTTCCCAAGATATGACTAAAAATTTCCAAGAGTGTCTGTGTCGTCGGCTTGTACAGCGAGAATGACCTTGAACTTTTTAGAAAAACTTCCCGCATGATATTTCCTCTATAAAACGTCAGACCAATCTCTACCAGGGGTCATTCGACGTGGAATTTCATAATCTTTCTAACCGTTATGATAAAAAAAATCTGGCCTTATTTGAGTACAAGTAATTTTGTTTCAAAGTAATAAAAGGCCAGCGCCCTTTCATTTCTGACAATTCAATAGGGTGCCGATTCGGCGAACGATTTCAAATTCCTGGTCATTTTTCGGTTTTTCCGGATCAAATATTTTAATTTTCCCGGTCAACTAAAAGTAACATATTTATATTTCTCGGAAAAGGCAAACATTTATTTTAAATCACGACGTTCATTCTAAACATCACTTAACACAACAAAGCAATAAATGGTAAAATAAATAAGTTTTCAAATAAACTTATAAATCTTCAACTGAAATAGTGTAATTTTGAACTCAAAGTGAAACGGTTAGATTTTCATTGGAAAAAGTTTACTTTCAGCCAAACTGTTAAACATTCAATTAAAATAATAAATCTTTAACTAGAATATTTTAATTTTATACCTTACAAAAAAATGAATTTTCGAAAAAAACATGAATTTTTTAAATTCATAACAAAAGAAAATTGGATGTTCAGAAAATTGATAAATTTTCGGTAAAAAAATTCTTTTTCATCCCAAGAAAAAATAAATTTTCAATCATATAGCTCATTTTTCAACCAAAGCAATGGATTTTCAATTAAAATTATGAATACTAAATTTTAATACCTAAACTTCCAACCAAAAAAAAAAAGAATTTTTAAACAAGTAGATTAGTTTTTAAAGGAAAAATTATTTTCTATCAAAAACGTCGATTTTCTCGAAAAAAGTAAATTAAAAAAAGACGTGAATTTTTAACGAAATAAATGAATTTCCAATTTAAAAAGAATAAATTACATCCAAATTGTTACATTTTGAACTAGAAAAGGTCAATTTTCCACCAAATTAGAAAGCTTAAATTTTCACTTGAAAAAATGAACTTTTAAGCAAACTGATAAATTTTTAATTAAAATGAGGAATATTCAACGGGAATAGTTGAATTTTCCGTTAAAGATCTATTTCTTAGCTAAAAAACGGTATTTGCAAAAAATAGTTAAATTTTCTACTCGAAAAGTTAAAATTTAAGTTGAAAAATTGATTTCCAACAAATTAGTTACATTTTTAAAAAGAGATGGAATTTCTATTAAAATGATTAATCTTCCAACAACCAAATTAATTTTTAACGAGAGTTTAGCTTGTAAACGCAAGTAGTTGAATTTTCAAGAAAAAAGACCAATTCCCAACGAAAAATGTAAAAAAAGTATATTATGTTACATCACAGAAGTATTTCCTCTTCGAAATACTACTTCTTCTTTCAACTTTCTTTTTCAAAAATTTGGAGAAAAAAAACTTTTAAATTGTGACGAATATTGCCTTGGATCGGATTTTTTAAAATTCGTTTCTTCTAAATCCCTCTTTTTTCATTTAAAAATTCCCGTCTGGGGTTTTTAATTTAATTCCCGGTCATTTTCCCATCAGGGAAAACCTGAAAATCAGGAAAAAGTCAGGGATTTTGAGAACAAAATTGCAATGACATTTTTTGACATTTTGATAATTCATTTGAATTCTTTTTAATTTAACTTGAATTGTTTGAAACTCTTATGAATGTTTTACTTTTAGTCACACCCTGCTCGTTAGAATTTTGTTGAAAAAGTTAAAGAATTTATCACGATTTACACATCCACTTTAAATCGTGCTATGACTCAGGAAATATTTGGAAAAAATCTAAAATTTGCAGGACGTAATCTTTGAATTCTTGTCTTTAATTTAAGCCAGTCAAACGTAAAAAATCTTGAAGGTTGCCCAAGATATAACTAAAAATATTCACGCGCGCCGGCCTCGAATTTCAGTTGGCGTGTACAGCAAGAATGACCTTGAACTTTTTAGAAAACTTCTAGCGTGATATTTCCTCTATAGAAAGTCAGAAAATTTTCTAACAGGGGCCATTCGACGTGGAATTTCATAAACATTCTAACTGTTTCAATAAAAAATGTCTAGCTTTTTTTCCGATCAAGTTATTAACTCGGGAAAAACGAAAAACTATTCAGGGAAAAATGAATGCCGAAACTGAACTTATGCGGACACCCAGTTTTCATTTCTCACTTGAATGACTGATTCTCATTACATTTCGTTAGAGCTCGTCTTTCAGATAATAGACGAGCAAGTGAGGAAAAGCCCTATTTTGCAAAAGGGGCGTCAAATCCTCCTCTCGAGTGTCGCAGGTTTCAGAGATAGGAAGGTCCTCTCAAAGCAGCAAAATATCGACTTTGAAGCCAAATAGCTAGTATAGCACTTGCGACCACACCGGTAGCCCCGGGGCCGCTTCCTATATCCTGGCTTGATAGATGGGTCAACGCAACGGGTTCCTGATAAAGGGCTTTAGAGTAGATCGAAGGAGAATAATGGTCCGGAAGTGACGTGAGTGTTATTAGATTACCCGGAGAACTTTCACACGGCCGTTCAGTAATTCAGAGTTCAAAACGACAATCCAAATTTTCGAACTCAAATTCAACTCATGTCCTGACTTAGGAAAAATGTCACGTTATCTAATCAAATTCTAAAAACAAATTCCCTGACAATTGCAGGTTGTCCAGGTTTTCCAGATAGGGTAGATGCTCTGAATTTGTAAAAAAATCTAAGATTTGCATGGCATAATCTTCAAAATCCTGTCTTTAAATTAAGTCAAGAAAAACTGATAAATCTTTATGGATTACCGAAATATAACTAAAAATGTGCAAGCATGCCTTTGTCGAGTATCCGTCGGCGTAACCAGCAAGTATTCATATATTCACATTTTCATATCTCGATGCGGAATTCAGCTTTGTTTTACCAAACATAATTAATTATTAGAATTTTCTGGAATGTTCTAGATCATTCTAGAATTTTATGGAAGTTTCTAGATTAGTCTAGAAGTTTCTGGAATGTTCTAGATTATTCTAGAATATTCTAAAAAATTATAGATTATTCTAGAATTCTCTGCGCTTTTACACGATCAATTTGTAAGCGCTTAGTATTTCTTGCTTCGATTACACTGCGTCTTTTACGTGCATGGACAATTCCTGCAAAATGCGACAAAACTTTCTTGCAGCTTTGTATTCATTAGGTGCACTCGTCGACTCTTAATCTAAACAAATTGACTTTTATCCTCGGCACTATTATCCTGCGAACTCTACATGTACAAAATAATGAGAAAAACTTGTTTCTTGTTAAAGTCTTCTCTTACTGATGTGGGACAAGCATGCTTTCGCAAATCTCAAAATACAAAGCTTGCAACTAATTTTCTTGTATGATGGATGGGTAGGTATATCGAAACCATTTTTCAAAATAATGATCAAAATCGTCTCTGTGAAATTTATAACAGGCCTTTAGTTCTAAACCTTGACTTAATCTTTATCAATGCTTTATGAAAGTTATCGGAAAAATCGCTGGTTACGCAATTTTTCCAATTTCTAAAAATAATTTTTAGTCATTTCCCTGTCTTTCCCGGTTAAGCCCCCACCCTCAAAACTTAAATGAAAATCAGGGTGTTCTTTTTAATCGAAGAAATAAATTCTCGGTCTTTTCTCCATTATTTAAGGGATCGCAAACATTTTTCACGGTCAATTTTATTTTAAAAATCGAACATTACAGCTAAAACAATTTCCATTGGAATTAATAAAAAATGAGCTGCAGATGAAAAAAATCAGAGTGGAAGTGTTAAATATTAAATTTTTTTCATTCAAATTTAAGAGTTTTTAATTTAAAAATGTTTTATTTAAATGCGCAATAATTTACACGCATACGGTGGAAGATACTAACATTTTTCAATATAAAAAATACAAACCAACGTTATCATTTTCAATCCCCTGAATTAAAAAATCAATCAATGAATCTTTAGTTTTTCCTAATTCTAGTATTTTAAGGAATATTAAGATAGAAACATTAAAAATGCAAAATTGAAAATTTTTTAACTGAACGCTTTTCTTGAATCTGAAGTTCCATTATTTTCATTTAAACTAGTTTAAACATCCTTAAAAAGCTTAATAATTTTATTTTTAAATATTGAGAAATTTATGAGTTGTTTTAAATTTGCTGAAATTAAACATCATTTTTAAAATTTTTCAAAACTTCTAAATATCTTTTAAAATGAATTTAATTTATGCTACAATTTTTAAAAGATATTTAGAAGTTTTAAAAAGATCAAAAATTAATTTAAAAATTAAAGTGATAGCATAATTTAAATTTAAATGTAGATTTTTGCACATTTTTAACAAAAAGTTCAGAAGTTTTTCAAGAATTGTGAAATCTTCAAAAGAGTAAAAGCATTTTCATAAGATTCGTATGAAAATTGAAAATAATCTTTAATTTTTAAAAATTCTTTAAAGAAAATATTTTTAAAAGTTTTAAAAGATTTACAAAATTGTGACAAAAAGACCTGGAAGATTTTAATGAATTATACAAAAAAAATTGCATGTTATTTTGAAACTTTGCAAAACTTCTAAATATCTCTTAAAATTACTCAATTTTTTCTGCAAATAATCAATGTTAATTTATTATTTACACTTAAAAATTCAACAATTTCATTTGCAAATTAAACATTTTTCAAATATAAGAATTGAAATTTTAACGATTACAGACTTCTTATATATTAAATGAACAATCAAATATTGCTAAATATTCAATATTTATTCTTTTTCCTAATTCAAAAATTTCAAATTAAATGGGATAAAAATAGAATATTTGAGACTAAAAAAATATTTTTAATTTAATACAAGCCTTTATTTACAGAACATTATTATTATAAAGTTATTTTTAGGTTGAAAATAGTTTATAAAGTTTCAATCAGACTTTAACATTTCTTTAAGGTACTTACCGCGCCAAAAGTCAGATATCTAAAAAAATAGTCTTTGGCAATTCAATTTTTTCTGACCGTCGCTTCTTACCAATTTTTGAAAAATGATTGCATTTTAATAAATTATGGCTGAATTTTTTCAGAAAAACTTTCCCTACAACTCTACTGTTTTCAATTTTGAAAGTAAATTCTTCTATGGCTGAAATCGTTCCAATCATTTTTTGATAAGAATTTTTTTTTAAACAAATGATTATATTTAAAAATTGTTTAGTTATTTTTGAAATTGAAAACAGAAAAGTTGTAGGGAATGTTTTTCCGAAAAAAATAAGCCGTCATTTATTAAAATGCAATTATTTTTCAAAAATTGGTTAAAAGTGTCGGTCAGAAAAAATTCAATTGCAAAAAACATGGTTCAAATTAATTTTGTTTTGTTTCGTTCATTTTAACATTTAAAAAAAATAATTTATTTTATTTAAAATGACATCAGTTATAATATTTTGATTCTTAAAATCATAGAAAAACTATTTTTTTTTTCAAATATCTGACTTTTGGCACATCAACTACCTTAAGGTCACGTGACATGATTTCCTACCTTACCGACACTTTTCTTATTTTATAAATTATTTTCACACGAAACGCCACATCGATTTGAACAATTGGGGTTATAAATAAGAAGCACTAAGAAAGGTGGTACTGGTCCTACATTTTAATAATTTATTATAAAAAAAAACAATTGAGAATTATTTGCAAACAAAACTTTTTTCATATTTATAAAAATTTAGGACCCGATCTACCTTTCTTGTGCTTCTTATTTAATATCCTACATTTTCAACTCGATGTGGGGCTTCGTGTGAAAATAAGTTATGAAATAATAAAAGTGTCAGTAATGTAGAAATCTGGTAACGTGACCCACTCATCACATGGCCTTAATGAAGAAGACTTTCAAGAAAAAATCATTTAATTTTTGACGTTAAAATCTAAAAAATTTTAAATTATGCACTGATTTAAAATCGTTTTGTCAAATCAATTATTGTTTACATTTTAATGTTCAAAGTACAGATCTGTTAAAAATTATTCATTTATTCATTAAATAAAATTGTTTTTTATCACAAATTCTCAACTTCAAATGCTTTTAATTTTTTCAAGTTTTTAATACAGCCTTTTAAAATTATTTAAACTGAATACGTAAGTTCAAAAATAAAAATCTAAAATAAAATATTTTTTAAGTAAAGTATTTTCGAATTATGCACTATAAACTGAATAATAGCAAAATTGAAAAATATAACAATTCAACTAATTTGTTGAAAAACAATTTAACTAATTATTTGAGAAACTGTTTAAATCGAACTTGGAAGGATTCAAACCACAGAACTTCCGATTGCCGGTCGGCTGCTTTCCCATTAAGCTATCAGAGAGATCGAAAGAAGAATCTGTTTTCAGAAAAACACGCTACCTCAAGCCAGGTGTTACATTTATTATTATTATGACGAGCAATTTATAGGAATATATATTATCATCAAAGCTAGTTGCTATTGATCAGTGCAGGTGTTATTCCACAATCTGTGAAAATAAAAAATAACAACTATCGATGACGGTAACTCTTGAAAATTACAGAAAACACTAAGAAAATACTAAGCGTAATTTCTGATAGGATGGAAAATAAATTTTTTGAAATTAAATTTTTTGAAAAAAGATCTCACTTTTTTTAAATTACTCCTATTTCGATCTCTTTAATAGCTTAATGGGAAAGCACCAGATGCAAATCGGAAGTTCTGTGGTACGATTCCCAGTGAATAACAGCATAATTGAAAAATATCAAAATTCAGATAAGTATTTGAACAACTGTTCAAATCGAACTTGGGCACATTTTTATGTAAAAATTGGTAAAATTCTCGATTAAAAAATAAATTGAATGTCTTTTCTCGGATTTTCCTGGTCTCAAAGAATTTCCGGTCGGCTGCTTTCCCATTAAGCTACTAGAAATATCGAAAAAAGAACCTTTTTAAGAAAAACACGCTATTTCAAGCCAGGTGTTATATTTATGATACGAGTAATTTAAGGCAATCTATATTATCAGCAAAACTAGTTACTGTCGATCAGTGTAAACGTTATTCCACAATCTGCGAAAATAAAAAATAAAAACTATCGATGACCGTAACTCTCCAAATAACCGAAAATACTTAACGTCATTTCTAAAAAGATGGAAAATACATTTGTAAAAATTTCCAAAGTATAATTTTTTGAAAAAAATATCTTCTCACTTTCTTTAAATTACTTCTATAATGAATCCTCTTTCCATCTCTCTAATAGCTTAATGGAAAGCACCAGATGTAAATCGGAATTTCTATGGTACTATTCCCAGTGAATAACAGCATAATTGAAAAATATCAAAATTCAGATAAGTATTTGAACAACTGTTCAAATCGAACTTGGACACATATTTATTAAAAAATTTGCCAAATTCCTGGTTAAAAAATAAATTGAATGTTATTTCTCAAATTTTCCTGGTCTCAAAGAATTCCCAGTAAGTCGCAATCGAACCACAGAATTTCCGATTTCCAGCGGCTGCTTTCCCATTAAGCTATTAGAAATATCGAAAAAAAGAATCTTTTTCAGAAAAACACGCCATCTCAAGCCAGATGTTACATTTACGATACATCTTCTCACTTTCTTTAAATTACTCCTATAATGAATCCTCTTTCCATCTCTCTAATAGCTTAATGGAAAGCACCAGATGCAAATTGGAAGTTCTGTGGTACGATTCGCAGTGAATAACAGCATAATTGAAAAAGCTAAGAATTCAGATAATTATTAATAGAACTCTCAAAATTTCCCAAATTCCTGGTCAAAAAATAAATTAACTGTAATTTCCGGGTTTTTTCTGGTCTCAAAAAATTCTCTGCAACTTCCCGGTCCAGCGGCCACTCTGCAAAATTTATTATATACAATTTCATTGTTGGCCCGGTTGAGGCTTTATGCAGTGCAGATCTGACTCTGTATCGTTAAAATTCACAACAAAGGGCTCATGCGATTACACACGACAAAAGCGAGGACTTGAAAAGAGGAGATTTCTTCCGAGAGCTAACAATTTCTTATCGATGGAGATATCTCACTTAATTTTTAATGGTCTCGAGATGAGATCATGATTCAGAAGGCAAGTTATTTAAATGTGACGGGGTCACATTGCGCATCGCGCTTTACGACCATCGCGAGGTGTAAGAGAGTTCTCATTCGTTCCGCGTCCGTGAACGAATTCGCGATGTAGTTACAACTTTCTGGGCTTATTTTTCATTCAAACTATCGAGTAACAGATATCTGGGAAATCTTTTTTAATTTATTCTTTAATAGCAAAAAATAATTGAATGGACCTCGACTTCAAGTCTACAAAGTCGTTTCATCATATAGAAAAGTTTGAGAAAAAATCGGCAATTTAAAGCACGCAATTTTCGAAATTTGAAACCAAAAAGTTGAACTTTCAGCTAAAAAATATTCATTTTGAAACAAAAAGATTAATTTACTACAAAAAATACGTATTTTCAACAAAATTCGAGAGTTCTGAACTAAAAAGTTGAATTTTCAATTAAAAAAGAAGAATTTTGAAACGAAAAGACTAATTCACTAACAAAAAAGAAATTTTTAAAATAAAATTCAAAGAATTCTCAACCAAGGAGTTGAATTTTTAAGAGAACAAAAATTATTTTTTTTTAACACAGTGGTGCATCTTTGAAATTTATTTCTTATATTTTGTATCAAAATAATGAATTTTTTAACAAAAAGATCACTTTACTATAAAAAAGACGAATTTTCCATAAAATTCAAGAATTCTCCAACAAAGAGTTAAATTCTCAACTAGAAAAGGTGAATTTTTAAATAAAAAGGGTAATTTATACCAAAAAAAGACGAATTTTCAACAAAATTCTAGAATTCTGAAGTAAAAAGTTGAATTTTCAATTAAAAAAGAAGAATTTTGAAACGAAAAGACTAATTCACTAACAAAAAGAAATTTTTAAAATAGAATTCAAGAATTCTCAACCAAGGAGTTGAATTTTTAAGAGAAAAAAAATTATTTATTTTTTTTAAGACATTTTTAAAACATTTTTTTTTTATTTTTAATAAAATTCAATAATTCTCAAAAAAAGTTGTATTTTTAAGAAAGCAAAAGGCATTTCTTTTTATCATTTTTAAGAATGTAGTTCAACTATAAAACCTAATTGTTAAATTTTTAACCGAAAATGATGGATTTTTAAAACATAACATTAATTCACTATGCAAAAAGAATCTTTAATAAAATTTAAGAGTTTTCAACCAAAAAATTTAAGTTTCAGCAAAAAAAATTGAATTTTCAAACAAAAATAGTAAATTACTACCAAAAAAAGAAGATTTTTTAATAAAATTCCAGAATTCTCAACCAAAAAGTTTAATTTTCTAATAAAAAAAAATTTCAAATAAAAAGATTAATTTATTACCAAAAAAGACGAATTTTTAATAAAATTAAAGGTTTCTCAACTAAAAAGTTGAAATATTAAACAAAAAAAATGAATTTTCGAACAAAAGGATTAATTTACTATCAAAAGAGAATAATTTTTTTAAAAATTGCTACCAAAATCTCTATTTTTCAATAAAATTCAAGAATTCTCAACAAAAAGTTTAATTTTCTGCTAAAAAAAAGAATTTTCAAATAAAAAGATTATTTTATTACCAAAAAAAAGACGAATTTTTAATAAAATTCAAGATTTCTCAACAAAACAGTTAAAATATTAGAAAAAAGATGAATTTTCAAACGAAAAGATTAATTTTCTATAAAAAAAGAATAATTAAAAAAAAATTTACTACCAAGAAAGACGCATTTTTAATCAAATTCAACAATTCTCAACAAAATAATTGGATTTTTAAGAAAGAAAGAATTTTTTCAATTTTTAAGAAAATAGTTTATTTAAAAAATCTAATTGTTAAATTTTTAACTAAATATATATATCTAAACAATAATATCAATTGACTACCAAAAGAGATGAATTTTTAATAAAATTCAAGAATTCATAAAAAAAAAAGTTTGATATTTAAGAAAAAAAGAAATTTTGTTTTAATTCTTAAGAAATTACTTGAAATTTAAAACCTAGTTGTTAAATTCTTAACCAAAATTTTGGATTTTTAACCAACTACATTAATTGACTAAAAAAAGAGGAATATTTAATAAAATTCAACAATTCTAAAAAGAAAGTTGAATTTTCGAGAAAGCAAGAAGCATTTAAAAAATTTTTTAAGAATAGAGTTCAACTTTAAGACCTAATTGTTAAATTTTTAAATAAAATTATCGTTTTCTATACAATAAGATTAATTCACTATAAAACAAGAAAAATTCAAATTCAAGAGTTCTCAACCAAAAAATTAAAGTTCCAAGAAAAAAAGATGAATTTTTAAAGGAAATTATTACTTTACTACTGAAAAAACGAATATTTAATCAAATTCAAGATTTGTGAACACAAAATTTAAATTTTATACTAAAAAATAAGAATTTTTAAACAAAAATATTGGTTTACTACCAAGAAGACGAATTTTCAACAAAATTCGGGAATACTGAAGCCAAAATTTAAATTCTTAATTAAAAAAGGAGATTTTTCAATTCAAAAGTAGATTTTTGAAACGAAAAGATCAATTCACTAACGAAAAAGACGAATTTTTAATAAAATCCAAAAGTTCTCATTAAGGTTCGCAACCAAAATTTAAAGTTTCAGCTAGCAAATATCAATTTTTAACCAAAAGAATAATTTCCTGCCAAACAAGACAAATTTCTAATCAAATTCAAGAATCATCGTCCAAAAAGAGGAATTTTCAACTAAAAAAATTAAGTTTTAAACAAAATGATTAATTTTCTACTAAAAACATTCATCATCTGAAAAAGTACCAAAAAATCTACTATATATACTTTTCGAAAAAAAAAGTCTCTAAATTTTGCTACAACTTCACTACATTATGGCACAAATTAAAGACGAGACAAAAATTTCGAGTAACTTGAAGTAGAATTTAAAAGGCTTTCTAATCATTTTTCAAAAAGTTAAAAATGTTCCCTAAAAAGACTCACATTACATCTTTTTTGCACCAAAATATACCGCCAATGGTCTTCAAAAAATGGAAACTCACCTGTAACAAAAAATAAAACCAAATTTAGATATTTTAAATCAACAAATCCTTCTTCAAAATTCAAGTTTTGCTTCGACCTGATATTTCAAAAATTCATATCTACAAGGATTTAAAGAAACTTCTCCAATTAGAAAGTAGCATGGCTTTGATCATTTCTTTGAAGCAATTTTTCAAAGCTTTTTTTCCACATCATGTATCTCCTTTCCACTCGAAAGTATTGAAACGAATCTTGAAAATTAGTTTTATATTTTTGTAGCGAAAAGAGATACCAGCAAACTAAACTAATTACTAGACTTCCGCGAGTTGATGATGGCGCTTCGGCTTCGAAAAGTTTTCAGATGAAATTACGGTCACAAGCCATTGACGGAAAGAACGAGACTTCTTGCGACTTCTTCAACTTCATCAACCGAGTCAGGCTCTAATTTCATCTTCTCAGCTCTTATTCTCACAAAAGCGACGTTTAAATGTCCTCTGTGCTTTTCGCCTTTTCTTTTCCTAAGAGCTCTTCAAGTTCACTGGATCCTTCATAAACTCTCGCCTGTCGAGTTTTACTTGAGCTGAGTGACGACCATTAATATTTTAAGACCAAAAATCTAATCTTGTAACATTTTTAATTTATGATCTTTTGTTAATGGAATTAAACAATTTTAGATTCAAATTTATAAATTTGTTATATTTAAAAATTCAATTTTTCTGACGAAGATCTCACTTCGCTCCAGTGGGAATCGAACCACAGAACATCCGATTACCGGTCGGCTGCTAAACCATTAAGCTACTAGAGAGATAGAAAGAAAAATGAAGGTAACTCTTCAAATAACAGAAAATACTGAAGGATACTTCTGACAAGATAGAAAATTAATTTTTAAAATTGCTCCAATTAAATATTTCTGAAAAAATATCTTTTCACTTCCTTTAATTAAGATGAATTTACTACCAAAAAAGACGATTTTTCAATTACATTCCAGAATTCTCAACGAAGAAGTTAACATTTCAACTGAAAAAGATAAGTTTTTAAAGTGAAATATTAAAAAAATATTTACTTGTCACAACTGCCAAAATGATAAGTCTATTTTTGAAAAAAATATTTTTCTTTCGACCTTTCTAATAGCTTAATGGGAAAGCACCCGGCGCAATTTGAAAGTTCTGTGGTTTGATTCCCAGTGGGCGACGAGAGTAGATCTTTTTTTAGGAAATTATAATTTAAAAATGTTTTACAATTATTTTCCAGCATGTCTAAAAATGGCGTTAATTATATTCTGTTATTTGAAGAGTTAACTTGATCGATTATTTCAATTTCTATTCTTACAGATTGTGAAGTGGCATCTACACTGATCGATAGTAAATAGCTCTGATGATAATACAGATTTTTTCAATTACTCTTTGCCTTCAGATAGCGTGTATTTCCAAAAAAAATAATTTTCTAACGATCTCTTTCATAGCTTAATGGGAAAGAACCAGATGCAAATCGAAAGTTCTGTGGTTCGATTCCCAGTGAAGCGAAATGAGAAGATATTTTTTCAACAAAATTCAAATTAAAAGAATATATTTAAATTTAGTTTCCAACTTGTCAGAAATGACGTTAAGGATTTTCTGTCATTTAAAGAGTTAACTTGATCAATCAACAATTAAAATAAAAAGTGATTTTCAGAGTAAATGTTGAAATGTGCCTAATTGAAATTTATGTGACAGTTGTCCAGGTATTATTGAATTTTTAAACTAAAAAAGGTACATTTTTAACCAAAAATGGAATAATTAAACTTTACATTAAAAAAAAAATTTTAATTTAAAAGAAAATCGAAATTGCTACCAAATAATTGATTTTTTTTACTAAATTATTGAGCTTTCAACAAAAAAAGATGTATTTTCAATCAATGAATTTTCAATCAACTGTAAAAGATAAATTTTTAAACTAAAAGATGAACATACTACCAAAAAAGGCGAATTTTCAATTAAATTTAAAAACTCTGAACCAAATAGTTGAATTTTCAACTAAAAAATATACACTTTAAAACAGAAATATTAGTTTACTACAAACAAGACGAATTTTCCATTAAATTCAAGAATCCTCATAAAAAATTTCAAATATCAAATAAAAAAGATGAATTTTTAAACAAAAAGATTAATTTACTACCAGTAAGGCGAATTTATAATAGCGTGTATTTCGGAAAAAATATTCTTTTTTCGATCTCTCTAATAGCTTAATGGGAAAGAACGCAGCACAAATCGGAAGTTTTGCGGATTGATTCCAAGTAGAGCGACGAGAGCAGATCTTTTTTCAGAAAAAAATTTATGTTACAAATTTTTAAAATGGTTTCCCATTTTATCTGAAAATGAATTTAATTATTCTTTTTTGTTTAAAGAATTAACTTGATCAATAGTTTTGATCTCTATTTTCACGTATTTTGGAATGATGTCTAAACTGATCGATAGTAACTAGCTCTCATGATAATACAGATTCCTTTAAAGCACTCACTGACTTGAGATAGCTTGTTTTTCTAAAAGAAAATTCTTCTTTCGATCTTAATAATAGCTTAATGGAAAAGCACCCGACGCAAATCGGAATTTCTGTGATTTGATTCCCAGTGATGCCACGAGAGCAGATCTTTCCTTTTTCAGAAAAAAATGTATTTAATAAATGTTTAATTCCTGGCTCAATCTAGTCTGAAAAGACGTTAAGAATTTATGCTATTCTCCAATGGAAATGTAGATTCCCAGAAGAATTTGAATTCTAACACCTGACAAAATAATGCGTGTATTTTTGCAGAAGGATTCTGCTTTCGACATCTCAAATAGCTTAATGGGAAAGCAGCCGACGCCAACCGGAAGTTCTGTGGTTCGACTCCCAATGGAGTGAAGTGAGAAAATCATTTTTTTTCAGAAAATTAAATTTTTTTAAATATGAAAATTTTATTTTTCATCTCGTCAGAAATGACGATAATTCCCTGATTTTTTCCTAATTTCGAGATTTGTCATAAATTTTTTTCCTGCTCTTCAACTTCACTCGATTCTTTAAAAATGTTCGTCAGTCGAGTTAGTTTTAAACAATTTTGGATGTAAATTTATGTCAATCAACAACAAGGTAGCAGATTATTAATATCGACTTTCAGTTCATGTCAACGAAGATTAATTAACGAATCAAAGTGGCTCCAAGCTGCGACTAAAGTTGCCTTATGAATTCAAACTCGTCGAAGTTTCAACATGAAGAGTTTGTAGACCACTTGCGACTTCAGAAACTATAGCGATCAAAGTCTTGTTAGGCTCTGTATAACGAGGGAAAGTAGCAATCAATTAAAGACATTATTTACTTCCGCCAAACAAATCATTTTGTAATTAATTTCTTTTTCAACAAAATAGTTGAATTTTTCACAAATTTTTAAAATTTTCAAACCAATTTTGGAATTTTTAAACAAAAAAGATTCAACTAAAATTAGTTACAGTTGAATTCTTAACTTAATCGTTGAATTTTAAAGCTGAAAAGTTGAATTTTTAGAAGGAAGTTGACTTTTAAATACGAAAAGATTAATTTTCAACAAAATCCCTAACATAAACTATATTATTTAATTTTTCAACTAAGAAAAAAAAAAGAATTTTCAAATAATAGTCCAATTTTCAAACCAAGAGTTGAATTCTCAGAAAAAGTTTAAAAAAATTTAATTATTCAATCAAAATTAAATTTAAAAAAATAGTTCAATTTTGCGCCAACAAAGATAAATTCTCAATAGAGAGAAAAAATTTAATTTTCTGCAAAAACAAAAAGGAGTTTTCAACAAAATAATCAATTTCTCTATTAAAGAGATGAATTATGATAAATCTTTAATCGAATAAAAATTATTTTTAATAAATCAGTTCAAGTTTCAACCTACAATTTGAATTTTCAAATCAAAAAGATGAATTTCATAAATTGTTGTGCTGGAAAGCCAAAATATGAATTTTCAACGGAAAGAATTAATTTCCAACCAAACAGTGATATTTTTAATCAAAAAAGAGGAAATTTCATCCAAGAATATTATTTTTCCGCAAAAAAAATTTTCTAACTGATTAAATTAATTTTAAGCAAAAAAAAAAGACAAATTTTGAACAAAATACATCATTTTTCAACTAAAAAATATAAATTTTTAAACAAAAATAAAAAAATTATTTTGTTAGTAAATAAGATTTAACAATAAAAAACAAAATTTGAAGAAAAGGTTCTGAGGTTCCGCCAAAGTGCTTCATTTTTAACGAAAATTATACAACTTTAGCTAAAAAAAGGAATTTTCAACAAATTAGTTCGACTTTCATCTCAGAAGTTAAAATTTAAAACAAAAAATACGAATTTTCAACAAATAACGATTTTCCGTGAAAAAAAAATTTTACCAAAATGTGTTCAACTTTCAAGCCAAACGACCAATTTATTGTAAATCAATTAAATTTTGAACGAAAAGAATTAATTTTCAAATCAAGAGTGCTATTTTTAACCAAAAAGACGAAAATTTTAACCGGGAATAATATTTTTCTACAAAAAAAACTTTTTAACTGAATAAATTAATTTTCAAGGAGAAAAAACAAACTATTTTCGAACAAAAAAGTTTATTTTAACACCAAATAGTTAAATTTTCAACTTATAAAAGGATACATTTTCAACAAAAAATGAAATAGTTATGTTTTATGCTGAAAAAATTTAATTAAAAAAAGATTATTCACCAAAGTTGTTTCACTTTCGATCAACGAGATTAACCTTTAAATGGAATATTTAAATTTTCAAATTAAAAAATTCATTTTTAACTTAAAAACAAGTTTTAAACCGAAGAGTTAATTTTTCAATAAAATAATTATATATTCAAAAAATTAGTTTATTTTTTCACCAAACAGTTGAAGTATCAAGAAAAAAAGATAAAATTTGAAACCAAAAACACGAATTTTTCACCATGAAGGTTAATTTCTACCAAAAAGATAAATTTTCAATCTGAAAATAAAAGATTGAAATTTTTGTAGGCGAAATTTATCAAAAAAAATTGTGTTTAATTAACTAAAACAAAATTTAAAAAAAAGGTATATGTTCAACCAAAAAGATGAATTTTTAATTAAAATGAATAATCTTTAAATAAAAAAAAGGAATTTTTAACAACGAAGTTCAACTTTCATCCCAGATGTTAAATTTTAAACTAAAAGACGAATTTTCATCAAATAAAAACTTTGAATAAAAAAATTTAAAAAGCTGATCCAGATTGTTGAACTATTGTTTATTTTCAAAAAAAAAAAATTTCTTTTAAGCAAAAAAAGCTATTTTACCAAAAAACGACGAATTTTCTATTAAAAAGGATAAATTTGCAACTAAAAATGAAAAACTTACATTTTCAGTTAAAAAAGGAATTGAAGGCTCGGAAGCCAGAACTTAACGAGCGCTCGAGCAGTAGGCAACTAGTGGGGATGACGCGCAGAAAAGAAAGATCGTGTTCCGTTCTCTCTTTCGTCCCGTTTTCTGAGCGTCATCCCCACTCCTACCTACTGCTCGAGCGCTCATTCGGTTCTGCTCTCCTAACCTGCAATTTTTAGCAATTTTTTTTTTAATAAAGCAGTTATACCTTTAACCAAAAGACAAATTTTCAACCAACAAGACGAATTTTTCTACGAAACAGTTTGTTTTCTACCACAAACTTTGTTTTTAAAATTACATAAGGTTTCCCTAACAAAATTTGCACTTAGCTGATCATCAATATTTCAAACCTAGAATTTTTATATTTTTTATATATATATTTTTTTTTTATTTCCCTGACTTATGAAAGATTTTTTTTAAATCCCTGATTTCCAAGTTTTTCCTGCCCTTCGGCACCCAGATTCTATGATATACCAAAAAAAGTTTCATGGTGATTGGTAAATTGGAACATAGTCACCTCTATACATACGGGAGAAATTCTCTCTCCTCTCGTACAAGAGAAGAGAGAAGAAGCCTTTTCGCTTTAAACGAATCACTCCTGTGGGAATTCCTCTACAATAGACCCTGGAAATTGATCCGAACCAGTAATAACGGAACATATTTCAAATTTCCCGGCACATACTCTGCTTATAATTAGTACTGACATATTTTTCCTGCGGTTTCAAATAGTATGAATATAATTAGTTTCTGAACAAAGCCCCAATAAATTTATTACAAAGTCTATTGAATTAACTCTAAACATATGTATTAAGATTTTAATGTCACAATGAAATAGATCCCAAAATAACAGTAGAACTTGATATTGATGTCTGGGATTAAATTTCCAGTACTCGCACTCACTTCCGTGATAAAGAATTTTTTAAAACAATTTTTATTAAAATCTGGGTGGCAATTCGGCAGACGATTTCAAATTCCCAGTCATTTCCTGTATTTTCCAGTCAAGTTTTTTTTTCATTTTTTCGATCAACTAAAAGTAACATTCATATTTGTGCGCCAAATACAAACATTTTTTTTTAAATTCATGATGTCCATTTTAAAAATAATTTAACACAACTGAGCAAAAATTGCAAAATACATGAAATTTGAAACAAATACTTCAATTTCACTCTCAAAAAATATCAAGTTTTAAGAGAAAATGGAATCATTAAGCATCTAGTTGAAAAAATTGATTTTCGTCAAAAAATGCGGATTTTCAATCAAATACTTCAATTTTCAACCTAACTGCTGATTTACCAACTAAAATGATTTCGCTTAACTGAAACAGTTAAATTTTGAACAACTACAAAATAATTTTTATTAAAAAAGATCAATTTTTATATTCAATTCGAAGAACCTACATTTTCAGTTGAAAAAATTAATTTCCACAGAAAAATATCTTTAAAAAATAGTTACATTTACAAATGAAGTAATGAATTTCCAACTAAAATTTTTAATCTTTAACAGAAAATGTTGAATTTCCAACCAGAATGATGAATTTTCAACTAAAACGATGAATCTTTAACTAGAATAACAGAATTTTCTAAACAAATTAATTTTTAACATAGAAGATTAATTTCTACCAAAAAGACAAATTTTCAACTAAAAAAGATAATTTTCACACTAAAAATTAAATAATTAAATTTTTAGTCAAAAAGTAAAAGTTCAAACAATGAGATGAATTTTTAACTAAAATTATGGAATATTCAACTGAAATAATAGATAGATTTTTAGTTAGAAAAAATAAATTTTAACCAAAAAAGAAACCAATTTTTAAGAAGATAGTTAAATTTTCGGCGAAAAAATACTTTTTATTAAAAGGAAAAACACGTTTTTACTCAAACAGCTCATATTTTGACTAAAGTAATGAATTTTTAATTAAAATGATCAATCTTCAACCAATAACATTATTTCCAATAAAAGAGTTTGGGTTTTAATCAAGAAATTTAATTTTTAACCCAAGAGACGACTTTGAATCTAAAATGATAAATATTTAACTGAAATACATTAATTGATAACTGAAAACAAGAATTTTTAAATAAGAAGATTGACTTGCAAAGAAAAAGAGAATTTTCTACAAAAAAAATCGATTTTTCAACAAATTACGTGGATTTTTAACTAAATAGTTGAGTTTTTAATTAAAAAAGACCAATTTTCGCACAAAACCCTTTTGTATTTGAACTATCAAAAATTAATTTTTTACCAAACTGATGAACTTTCAACTAAAATTATGATTCTTCAACTGAAATAGTTCAACCATATACCAAAAAAATGAATTTTCAACTATAAAGATTTATTTTTTACAAAAAGACGAATTTTCCACAAAGCATATAAAGTTTAAAATAAATAGTTTAATACTGAAATAAAAATATCAATTTTTAATCAAATTTTTAACCAAAAACAGAATAGCTAAATTTATGGTTGAAATTCTCATTTTAACGAAGAAAAACAACGAATTTTCACAAAACTAATAAATTTTCTAGTGAAATAGTTCAATTTTAAGTTAAAAACATTTATTCTCAAGAAAGTCGTTACATTTTCAAACAGAGATCAATTATTAATTAAAATGGTGAATCTTCAATCAAAAAAAAAATAATTTTCAACAAAAGAGTTTGAATTTCAACCATGTAATTTTATTTACAACCCAAAAGATGAATTTTTAAATAAAATGAGAAATATTTAATTGAAATTCAGTAAAAACTCTTCAATAGCCCACCCTTCTATAGCCCTTCTGAGAATTGACGCCAAACCTCCAGTAGGTGCAACAAGAGTTAAGCGAGGTACGCGGGGTCTGCGATGGTCACTCAGGCGAGCGCTCAAGCGTGAACAAACAAAATTGGAAAGGGCTATAATGAGATAGTTCCCGCCCACCGTCAGTCCCAAAATCGGCGCTATAGAATAGTTTTACTGTAGTTCGATTATTAACAGAAGGGGAGACTTTTTAAACAATATGATTGACTTGCAAAGAAAAAGATCATTTTCTACCGAAAAATCGACTTTTCACAAAAGACGTAGATTTTTAACGAAATAGTTTAGTTTTCAATTGAAAAATACCAATTTTCATCCAAAACCTTTTGTATTTGAACTATAAAGAATCAATTTTCAAACAAACTGATAAACTTTCATTTTCCGGTTTTCTCCATCTCAATAAAATTCCCGGTCATTTTGCGGTCAAGTCGCTACCCTCAAAATATATAAAAGAGGAACAAACTAATTCACTCTGAAAAGGTGGGTCGCAATAATGGTTTGATAATAATAAAAAGAATAATAATAATAATTTGAGGCAATTTAGGGTATGGATCATGCACCAAACTTAGAGGATTGAGAATCAAGGAGTGATGAGTTACATGATGGATTGATCAAAGAGGAGAAAATCCTAATTATCGGAAGGAAGGGCGTGTGGTAAAGGAAGGGCGTGTTTGTGTCCGGGCGTATTTTCTAAGAGGGGCGTGTCTAATAAGAGGAGGGTGTGTTGTGGGAAGATCGTGTGTTGTAGGAGGTGCTTGTATTATAAGAAGAGCGACACTTTTAGGAATGGAGTGTCTTGTAAGAAAGGCTCTTCTGCTAAGAAGAGCGTATCTGTTAGGAAGGTAAGAAGAGCGTGTGTTGTAAAAATTACGTATTTGCAGAAAGAGCAAGTGTTGTAAGAAGAGCGTGTATTGTAGGAAGGGCGTGTCTTGTAGGAATGCCTTGTGCTGTAAAAAGGCCGTGTCTTGTGGGAAGGGCGTGTCTTGTAGGAAAGGCGTGTCTTGTAGGAAAGGCGTGTCTTTTAGGAAAGGCGTGTCTTTTAGGAAAGGCGTGTCTTGTGAAAAGAGCATGCCCTGTAAGAAGGACATGTCTTGTGGGAAGAGCGCATATTGTAGGAATGATGTATTTGTAGGAAGAGCGTTGTAAGAAAAGCGTGTATGGTAGAAAGGGCGTGTTATGTAGAAACGGTTAATGCTATAAAAAGGCCGTGTCTTGTGGGGAGGGCGTGTGTTGTAAGAACATCGCGTCTTGTAGGAAGGGCGTGTCCTGTAAGAAAGCCACGTGTTGTAGGAAGGGCGTGTCTTGTAAAAATGGTGTGTTTTATAGGAAGAACCTATTTTTTAAGAAGGGCGTTTTTTGTACGAAGTACGAGTACGTCACTACTTCTGAGTGAAATACCACTGCTTCAAATAAAGAGAGCCAACTGTTATAACCTTTAAATTAAATCCTGATTATATGAAGTTTCAATATCTTGCAGGAATGGAAGAGAATGAGCAAATTGATTGTAATTCCCGTTTGTAAGAACACCAAATTGAATGTATTTAGAAAAGAAATTGATGAGCTGCATGATTGATTGAAAAGCGAGTAGGAAATCTTCATTATCGGAAGGAAGGGAGGAAGGGGGTGTGTTTTAGGGTAGGAGGGCGTGTGTTGTAGGTAGATATAACGATGGGAGTCTATCGTATTCTCCGGAGAGTGGCTGTAACTCCGATGGAGCAGATCCCATGTCATGGCAGATAGCTCCAACCTGTCACTTCATGACCACACGGTCATTTGTCTGCTTCCGCGCCCCGTGAGATCTTCCTTCGTTCGTCCATTCTAGGTTCACCCCTGCATGCCTTTCAACCCTTCTCGCCTTACTCACTCGCCAATCTAAGTGACAGTTGAGGCTATTCTTATCCCTAGACACCACAATACAATTATCCTGATAATATACTGAAACACCGACATTAAATTTCAATCCCTCAATATCCCCCAAAAGGAAGATTTAATACATATTGCGGATAAACTTCTTAAAAAGAAAACAGACCCTAATCTGCTATAATGTGAGTGCATTTTTCAATTTGGTTTGATCAGACTGTGCAGACCAAAGTTTTCGCAAATCTGGGGAAATAAGTAAATAAGGGATAAATAGAGGAATAAAATTTTTAGATAATGTAGGTTTCATATTGAACTCAATCTAAGATATATTAAATTTCTAACATTTTGAGTTTAAATATATAACATTTGCAACAAAATAGTTAAATCGTTTAATAAAAGCGATGAAATTCAAAGAAAGCAAACAATTTATACAAAAAGTTGAATTCTCAACTCAAAAAATGCAATTTTAATAAAAACTTTAATTCTCAACTAAATAGTTTAATGTTCTACCCAATTGTTAAATTTTTCTAAGACAAAAAAAAGATTTTCTACAATACGGTTCAAAAAGTTAATTTTGAACTAAAAAAATGGAATTAAAAAAAAGGTACTGAAATTTCAACAAAGTAGTTAAATTTTAAAATAAAATGATGAAACTTTAAAAAAATTTAATTTTTAACAAAATAGTTTAAATCATAACCAAGTAGCTGAATTTTCAAACAAAATCATTTTAATTTAAGATAAAAACAACTGAACTTAACAAGATCGAATTCCAATGGAATAGCTGAATCAGAAATGAAAAAGAGACGACGTTTTTGAATTAAAAAATTATTTTAATAAAAAATAATTGAATTTTCAACTCGAAGATATGAATTCACAACAACAAAATTAGTTAAAAAAAAAATAGCTGAATTTTCTACTGTTCTACTATTTTCTAAAAAAAAGTCGCATTCAACAAAAAAAAAAAAGTTTACACTACCGGAGCCCTGGAACATTATTTAGTTGGTTAACCATATAAAATGCCATAAAAAGTCGATTAGTCGCATTTTTCTTTACGAAGTTCCAAAAAGTCGCATTTATTGAACAAATTCGCTCGAATCGAGCCCTGTACATTAGTCAGTTGTATAAACATATTAGATGCCATAAAAAGTCGATCCGTCGAATTTTCCTTTAAAACATTGTAAAAAGTCGCATTTTTTTAAAAGTCGCAAGAAGTCGAAAACACCGCACGATTTTCGCCCTGGATCATTAGCCAGTCAGTTTACCATGTCAAATGCCATAAAAAGTTGATTAGTCACATTTTTTTACATCGCTCCCAAATAGTCGCATTTATTGAAAAAATTCACACGAATCGAGCCCTGTAACATTAGTCAGTCGGTTAAACATATTAAATGCCATGAAAAGTCGATTTGTCGCATTTTTCTTTAAGACGTCGCAAAAACTCGCATTTTTTTAAGTTTCAAAAAGTCGAAAAAGCCGTTTAATTCGAGCCCCAGAACATTCGTCATCCGATTAGCCATAATAAATGCCGTAAAAAGTCGATCAGTCGCATTTTTCGTCGAAACGTCACAAAAAGACGCAAAAATTAGCAATTTTTTTTAAAGTTGAAAAAAGTAGAAAAAGCCGCACGTTTGCAGCCCTGGATCATTAGTCAATCTGTTAACCATATTTAATGCCATAAAAAGACTATTAGGCGCATTATTTTTTAAAACGTCGCAAAAAGTCGCATTTTTTGAACAAATTCGTAAAAAGTCGAAAAAGATGCATGATATAACCCTGGAACATTACTCAGTTGGCTAACTGTAATAAATTCCATAAAAAGATAATTTGTCAGATTTTTCTTGAAAATAACGCAAAACATTGAAATTAAGAAAAAAAACGTAAAAAGTCGAAAAAGATGCATGATTTGATCTCTGGAACATTAGTCAGCCGATTAACCACATTAAATGCCATAAAAAGTCGATTAGTCGCATTTTTCTTCAAAATGTCGAAAAAAATACAATTTTTCGAAAATGGCCAAAAATAAAAAGAGATATTTTGGGTTCCAATCGTGCACAAAACTACGTGTTTTTTCCTAGCGTTTTGTGAACATTGCAGTGAACTGCAATACACGATTGGAAAAATAAATATCTGTTTTTGTTATAATGAATTATCGTAAAAGAATTAAATCTAACAATGTCGTATTTTTCTTCAAAACGTCGCAAAAAGTCGAAAAAGCCTCACGATTCAGCCCTGGATCATTAGGCAATCAGTTAACCATATTGTATACCATAAAAAGTCAATTATTCGCATTTTTCTTTAAAATGTCACAAAAAGACGCAAAAAATCGATTTTTTTGAGTCGCAAAAAGTAGAAAAAGCCGCACGATTCGAGCCCTAAATAATTTGTCAATCGGTTAACCATATTGTATGCCATAAAAAGACTATAAGCCGCACTTTTCTTTAAAACTCCGCAAAAAGTAGAATGTTTTTTAATAGTCGAAAAAGCTGCAATTTCGAGTCCTGGAACATTGGTCAGTCATTTAACCATATTAAATGCCATAAAAAGTCTTTTAGTCGCATTTATCTTTAAAAGCTCGAAAAAATTCGAAAAAACCGCCTAATTCGAGCCTTGGAACATTATTCATCCATTTAACCATATTAAATGCCATAGAAAGTCGATTAGTCGTGTTTTTCTCTAAAACGTCGCAAAAGCCGCACGATTCGAGACTTGGAACATTGGTCAGTCGGTTAATAATATTAAATGCCATAAAAAGTCGATAAGTCGCATTTTCTTCAAAAAGTCGCAAAAAGTAATTTTTTTTTTTGCGAATTGGCAAAAAGGCGAAAATGTCGCACGATTCAAGCCCTCGAATTGTAGTCAGTCGGTTAACCATATTCTCGGAATAATGCGAGGATTTAACAAGATTCGCATAATTAGTGCATGCCGCATAATTATTCCGTTAATTCGGGTTGGGGTATAATCGTCGTTCTCGTTGTCATCGGGTATTCTTTACGGTAAATGGAGCGACCAGTGGGAAGTAATTTGCTAGTTTGAAATATGCCATGAACTCTGCGTTTCGAGCAAACTTCTGCGTTCACAGTTTCGTTAACATACCTCGAAAGCTACTTTCATAATTAGCGTAATCTACAATTAAGCTCACTTTTCTCTACTCTTACTATATCGATAGTTAATTCAAGTCACAAGTTAAATAAACAACAAAATTTAGGAATTTCCAGTCCACAGAATCTTAAAAAAGGGAAAAATGGTAATTTTTTGAAAATTGGAAAAATATGATTATTTTTCGAAAATAGGGAAAAATGCGATAAATTACTAAAATTTTCAAGATTAAATATATTGCATTTTTAAAAAAATAGTTGACTTTTTAACAAAAAAAAAAAACATTTTTACCAGAAGAGATGAATTTTTACCAGAAAAGTTGTTTTTTGACCTAAATTAATTAATTTTAAACCAAATGGTCGTTATGTAAAAAAAAATTTTGAATTTAAAAAAAAAATTCATTCTCAAAAAAAATGAATGTTGAATCAAGAAGAGTTTACTACTAAATAGTTGAATTTTCGAGCAAAAAAATTACTTTTTAGTAAATGGTACAATTTTTAACTTTTAAAGTAAAATTTCAACAGAAAAATTGAGTTAGAAAAAAAGTTGATTCGCAACCAATAAAGATGAATTTTCAACAAAAATGTTCATTTTCACTGCAAAATATGAATTGCTAAAGAAAAATATTTGTTGATATTTTAACCAAATATTTGAATTTTATACGAAAAAGTTCACAATTTAATGGAAAGAAAAAAAAGATTTTTCAACAATTTTTTAACTAAAACATGAATTTTGATCAAAATTGTTGGGTTTTCGATCCAAAAATACGTATTTCTAACTAAATTTTAACAAAGCAATTATTATCTACAAAAATGGTGGGACTATCAATTTACAAAGAAAATTTTTAACAAAAAAGTCAAATTTTTACCCACAAAATTTAAACAAAAAGATTTTCATTTTAAATAAAAAAAAGTTAAATTTCACCGAAAAATTAGACTTTTTCAAAAAAAAAACTAAATAGTTAAATTTTTAAACAAATATTTCTGTTTTTAAGCCAAAAAGATTAATTTTTAGAAGACAGTTGAAATTTTCATCAGGAACAACAAAAAAGATTATATTAAACCAAAAAGATGACTTTTGTACAAAATAAAATGAATTAAATTATCAACGAAACAATTGACTTTTACCAAACACAAATGGGTTTTTAATCCAAAATTTAGATTTTTTATTTAAAAAAGATTAATTCTCAATGAAAAATAAAGTAGTACACATTTTGACCGAAAAATATTTGAATTATAAATAAAAAATAATAAAATACAACAAAAAACTACAAATTTTCAACAAAATAGTTCAATTTTTTTCACCAAATAATATTTTTAACGAAGACAGATGAATTTTTAAAGAAATTGTTGAATTTTCAAGAAAAATATTAATTTTCTAAAAAAAATAGTAGAATTTTAACCAGATTGTTGGATTTTTAATCAGCAAAAGTAAATGTTTAAGTAAGAAAACTGGAATTTTTAACTAAATAGATTATTTTTTAGGATGAAGGGACGCATTTTTAGAAGACAGTTTCTTTCTAATGAGAAAAACTTAAATTTTTAATGCCAGACATAATTTTCAAACAAGAAATTTAAACAAAATTTTTGTAATATTAAAAAAGTTTTCATGAAGCAATTTAATTTTCCAGAAGATAGTTAAATTTTTATTCAAAAGAGATTATCTCCTAAGAGAGATAAAATTTCAATAAAAAAGGTGAGTTTTTAGGCTAAGAAGTTGAATATTAAAAAAAACGTTAAGCTGAATTTCTAACAAAAATATAAATTTTTAACCAAATAATTGAAGTTTCAACATTAAAAAAGTAATTTTTTAACAAAAAATTTGATTTTCAACCGACAAAGTTGACACTTTTCTGGAAGTTTGGTCAGGGGAGAGGAAAACTGCAGAAAACCTCTTTCCGAGTTCAGCCATTTAGCGTTTATAGATAAAATTTTGATCAATTTTTTATAATTTATGCATCTAGGAAGAATATTATTTAAAACTTTTACGTTCATTGCCAAACAGATTCGCAATATTACAAAACCTATAAGCGACAAGACGGACTGGAAGTTCCGAGCGCACAATAAATATCGGCAATATTGTCGCTTCCACGCCAGTATTCGTGTCGCCCTGAATTTATAACCGTTGGTATTGGATCATTATTAAATTTCCATTGATTCAACTTTCAGCGGCTTTTCTTTCATCCAGGAACAAGCGAAAGCAAAAAAAAATAGCAGATTAAAAAAAAATCCTGGAAAATCATCCCTTCTTGAAAAGAGTCAGACAGGCTAGAATACGACTTACTTTATTGTCCTGGGATTAAAACTGCTGCAAGGACAGTTCAAGAGACTTGCTAAATATTAAAGTATGCGAATCGTTGAGGCAAAAAAATCCTAGAGGTTTATTTTATACAAATCTCGACATTTTATTATTAAATATTTCTTTAAATTTCTGCTCTTTTATTTATTATCTCGGAGGTTTATTTTTTACAAATCCTAACATTTTATTTTGAAATGTTTCTATCAATTTATTTAAATTATTTGGTAAAAAGTGCGGCCTATCGAATAGGTGGATTAAATAGGATCGATTCTATATACACAATTACTCTACCTAAGCTATATAATTTCAAAAAATAGTTAAATTTTCAACTGAAAAAATTAACTAAAAAACAATAAGATTAATCTTCTATCGAAAAAGACGAATTTTCATTAAAAAAACATGAATTGTCAATTTAAAAAGATAAATTTTCAACTAAATAGTTGAATTTTTTTAACTAGAAAGATGTATTTTCCACTAAAAATTGAATCGTTAATTTTCAACCTGAAAAATTAATTATCACTTATAATTGACTAGTTCAACTTTCAGCTAAGAAAATAATTTTGAAAAAAAGAACGAATTTTTAACAAATAGTTAAATTTGTAACTAAATTGATGAATTTTAAAATACGGAATTAAATCATTACCTGAAATAGTTCATTTTTTAGTTAAAAAATGAAATTTCAACCAAAATAACGACGATTTTTTAACAAAATAGTTCATTTTCAATAAAAAATATGAAATTTCAACTAAAATTATTAACATTAAATCAATAAATTACTTTTTTAACAGAATCGATTGATTTTCAACAAAGCAGATTTAGTTTGAACTAGAATCATAAATTTCAAACCAAGAAAATTAATTTTTCACTAAAAAGGACGGATTTTTCAGAAAGTGCATAATTGTTCAACCAAGCAGTTGAGTTTTCAATTTAAAAATATGCTGCAACTAAATAATAAAATTTTTAACTAAAAAATAGAATTTTTAATAAAAATTGAAGAATTATATTTTCAATTTAAAAAATTAAGTTTTTTAAATTGAAAAAAAAATATTTTTAACAAACCAGTTTCATTTTCAAGCATGGAGATAAATTTTCAACTATAATGATGCATATTAAACCAAAAATTGAATTTTTAAAAAAGTAGTTAGACTTTCAAACAAGTAGTTTAATTTTCAGTACTAAAAATGAATTTTAAACAAAAAAATTAATTTTCTACCAAAAAGCCGAATTTTCAAAAAGAAAAATTTTCAACTAAAGAATTTTAAGTTTCAGCAGTAATACTTAATTTTTCAGATAATAAATGATCTTTCAACTAAAGCACAACCATTTTTTTTTAAATAGTTGAATTTTTAACTATAAAGAAGAATTTTCCATTTACAATTAAATAGCTAAACTTTCAGCTGAGAAATTAATTTTTAACAACAAAAAAGAAAGAATTTTTAACAAATTGTTAAATTTCCAACCAAAGTAATGTATTTTAAAATGCGGAATTAAGTCATTACCTCGAATAGTTAATTTTTTAGTTAAAAAATAAAATTTGAACGAAAAGACAAAGATTTTTTAACAAAATAGTTTATTTTCAACGAAAAATATGAATGTTGAACTAAAATAATGAAAATTGAACCAAAAAAATTACTTTTTAACAAAATCGATTGATTTTCAGCAAAGTTGATTTAGTGTTGACCAAAAACATCAATTTCAAGCTAAAACGATTAATTTGTCACTAAAAACGAAAATTTTCCTGAAATTGCATAAACATTAAACCAAGCAGTTGAGTTTTCCACTAAAAAATATTTTACCACCAAATAGTAAAATTATTCACTAAAATAAAAAAGAATTTTCAATAAAAATTAAATAATTATATTTCATATTATATACTTATAAAATTTTGAACTTAAAAAGATTTATTTATAACCAACAATAAAGTGGGTAAATTTTCAGTTAAAAGAAAATAATTTTCTGAAAAAAAACCAACAAAATTTGAACAAAAAATATGAATTTTCAATTCATAAAACATTTTGAAAACGATTTTCAATAAAAAAGAGTAGAATTTTCAAATAAAAAAACATTAATTTATAATATAAAATGATCAAATAAAAAACTTATTTATAGTCTTGAAAATTCGTTTTCTTCGTTGAAATTTCCTCTTTTTTGGTTGAAAATAAATATAACTTTTTTAAAAATTTATATAATTTAACTTGCATTAAAAATCCTTTTTGTTGGCTGAAAATTGATCATTTGAGCAAACATTTTATCTTCTTAATTTAAAAATTTAACTATTTTGTTTTAAGATAGTATTTGTAGTAAAAATTAGACTATTGATTTCAAAATTCATGCGTTTTTTGAAAATTCTTCCTTTAGTGAAAAATAAATCTTCTTAGTTCAAAAATTCGCCTCTTTGGTTTAAAAACTCATATATTTTAGTAAAAATGTCATCATTTTCGGTTAAAATATAAACTATTTGATTAGAAATTAAACTAATTTGTTGCAAATTAAATTTATTTGTTTAAAATTTCTAGTTTTTTTAGTTGAAATATCCCATCAAACATTTTTTGTGGAAAAATTCGTCTTTTTGTGGAAACTGAAAATTCAATTATTTTGTTAAAAATCTAATTATTTTCTTAAAAAGACATATTTTATCTTTCGTTATCAGAATTTTAACTAAAGAGTTAAAAATTCGTCCTTTTGGATTTTAAACTCATTTTAGAGGGTTTTGATTGAAATGAATAAATAAATTTGTAATTTTAATTTTAAATTGTTTCATTCCATTCATAAAGATTTTATAATAAAAATTTGAAGATATTAAAATTCTACCCTTGAATATTAATAGCCAAAGAAAAGCCCGGGAAAAGTGAGGAGATTTTGAAAATTAAGTTTTCAAGCTACCTGGATAAAGAATCGAATTTTTACGATTGGTAGAAACGATTTAGCGGCTCAAGGAATTAAATAAGAAAAGGAAAATTAAATAAGAAAAAAAAATATATATTTATGAATGAAAAATAAGGGAAATTTAATATTATGTTATCAGACACGCGATTCCATCTCAGGGTGGATTTCGTGTTCGAAACACGAAGTTTGATTTACAAAAGGCATTCTAGCGAAAGTACGTCTTTAAGCAAAGAGAGGAAATACATTGCCCTCGAGGGGTACTACGATGGAGAAAATGCCTTTTCCACAGTATTCGTGAGAGCGATTCAGGCTTAATATCACACCTTGAATTAATTAAAACTTGCGATACCATTCTGATTTTTAATCACATAAATCAATTTGCAACAAATAGTTTATTTTTCAAATAAAAAAAATAAATTAAAAAAAAAGTTAAATCTTCAACAAAAAGTGATAAATAATGAACCAAAAGCTGTTTTCTGAAACAAAGAAGATACATTTTTAACAAAATAATGAGACTATTAATCAAAAAAATGAATTCTTCACCAAGAAGAGGGGTTTTCTACTAAAAAAAGACCAATTTTCAGGAAATTACGTGAATTTACAACTAAATTGTTGAATTTTCAAGCTAAAAATATAAATTTTTAACAAAAATGTTAAATTTCTTAATTTGTAGTTAAATTTTCAATTTTGAAAAACAAAATTTCAATAAAATAGTTGAATCTTTAAACAAAACAGATCAATAATTATCTAGAAGTTGTCTTCTGAATCAAAAAAGATAAATTTGTATCCAAAGAATTAAATTTTTAAAGAAACAGATAAATTTTCCACCAGGAAGATTCACTTTCTACCGAAAAAGACAAATTTTCAGCAAAAGACGTAATTTTTCCACTAAATTGTTGAATTTTCAAGCTAAAAATATAAATTTTCAACAAAAAAGTTTATTTGCTACAAAAAATTGATAAATTTTCAAATTGACAGTTCAACCAACTAGTTGAATTTTCAACTAAAAAAAAACAAAATTTCAACAAAATAATTAAATCTTTAAACTAAAACAGATACATAATTAACCAAAAGTTGTCTTTTGAATAAAAAAAAAATTAATTTGTAACCAAATAATTAAATTACTAACCAAAAAGATCAATTTTTCACCCGAAAGATTCACTTTTCTGCGGAAAAAGTAGAATTTTCACAAAAATACGTGATTTTTCAGTTAAATTATTAAATTTTTAAACTGAAAATATAGATTTTCAATAAAAGAGTTACTTTGCTATCAAAATTTATTTGCTACCAAATTTTTAACAAAATAATTGAATCTTTAATCAAAAAAGATGTATAATTATCCAAAAGTGATTTTTTGAATAAAAAAAAATTAATTTGTATCCAAATAATTAAATTATTAAACAAAAAGATCATTTTTCCAATATGAAAATTCACTTTCTACCGAAAAAGACGAATTTTCCCCAAAATGCGAGATTATTCCACTAAATTGTTAAATTTTCAAGCTAAAAATTACAATTTTCAACAAAAAAGTTAATTTGTTACCAATTTTTGATCAAAAAAGATAAATAATTAACCAAAAGTTGTTTTTTAAAACAAAACAAAAATAAATTTGTAACCAAATAATTAAATTATTAAACAAAAAAAATTATTTTCCACCAAGAAGATTAATTTTCTAACAAAAAAGGCAAATTTTCCGCAAAATACGTGATTTTTCAACAAAATTTTTTAATTTTCAAGCTAAAAATATAAATTTTCAAAAAAAGTTAATTCCCTACTAAAATCGTTAAAGTTTCAAATGATAGTTCAATTGTCAACCAAATAGTTAGATTTTCTATGGAAAATATAAAGTTTGAACCGAGAGAATATTGCCACTAAAAAAGATCGAATTTTAATCAAATAGTTAAATTTTCTACTAACAAGATAAATTTTTAACTGATTAGTTGAATTTTCGACTGAAATAGATATTTTTTAATTAAATCATTAAATTTTTGAACAAAAAAGAAACAGTTAAATTTTTAGTAAAAAAAATTAATCTTTAATCTAAAAAAGTGAATTTTTAACAAAATAGTTAAATTTTCGACCTGATAGATTAATTACTGACCAAAAACGATGAATTATTAACAAAAAATATGACAGATGATACTTCCACGAAAAAAAATTTTATTTTTATTAAAATACTGTCGAATTTGCCCAAAAAAAAAAAAATGTCAACTGAAAAAATGAATTTTCAGGAAAAAAAGATGAATTTTCTACGAAAAATATCATTTTTGATACTTCAATCTAAAAATTACAAACAAATTTTGGATTTCAAAACCTAAAATGGCGAATTTTTTACAAAAAAGTTAATTCTCAACAAATATTTAAATTTTCAACATGAACGATTAAGTTTTTAAAAAATGATTCAATTTACAAAAAAATAATAACATTTTGATTAAAATAGTTGAATTGAATTTTTTACGAGATACTTCAATTTTCTGCCTAATATGAGAAACTATAAACCAAACAGTTGAATTTTCAAAAATAAATAAATTTCGGCCAAAGATAATTACATTATTAAGAAAATAGTGAAATTTTCAAGCGATCAATTCGAATTTTTTTAAAAAAATAGTTGGCTTTTAAACCCGAACAGACGAATTTTTCACAGAACAGTTTCATTTTTAACCCAAAATATGAATTTTTAACAGAAACTTTAATTTTAAACCAAATAGTTGAATTTTCAACACAAGAAGATAATTTTTCCAATACTTGAGTTTAATTTTCAACTGTCTTTATAACAAAATTATTAAGAGTTTAACCAAAAGAAATCAAATATTGATCTCTGAAGATTTAATTTTACTCTGAATTTTGCTGGAAATTTGGCCAGGAAAGAGGAAAACTGCAGAAAACCACCTCCCTAGTTTATCCGGTTGACTAGTATATCCGATATGCCTAACAAGAAATTTGAATTGTCAAGTATTTAAGTACTGCAATTTTCGATCCTTTTTGTGTTATATAAACTTATAAAAATTATTTACAAGCGCACATAATTTTCTACTTATATCTCGTATAGAACTGGACTAATTAAATAAATAAACTTAAATAAAAAAATCTAGAAATTTGTTTCGATGAAAACTAAGGCAAGGAAGTGTTTACTCTGGCCGAACACGTTTCACGCGTTTATCACCTCACCATCCTTCTATCCACCCTATATATGTTCTCTAGTATTTTCTCTCTCTATATATATATGCAATACTACGTACTCTGAATACGAGGCTTGGTCTTTAGGGTTGACACACGTTCAACATGATAAGTATTTGCGTATGTCAACACTCTAAACTCTCCTGAAATACTTCTTTTTTATTATAACTGAGAAAAATATTTATTATAGCCTTTTCGAGGTGAAAGAACTTTTAAAATTGTTTACACTATTTCTTTTAATTCTTCTGATTTCTTGATTACATAGAATTAGGTTTGGTTTTTCTTTTTGTTTTCCACGTCTGAGCGAATACAGAACATCACTCCTAAACGGACATCGTACATCACTCATGTGCTGACATCGTACATCGCTCGCAACTCGTATAACCCATACCCGTGGCGCAACGTTCATTCTAGAAAACACTAAATCAATGACATTTTTCAGAAAATATGAATCTTTCAACCCTCAAAATATTTACGGAATTGGCTATAAAAGTTTCTTTTGTGAAAGTGGATTATGTCAGCAAACTTTATTGTTTAACAGAATATTTTTTAAAGAAATAAATTTTTAGAAATTTTTTTATGAAGTGATGACTGGCAAAACTATCAGGGTTCTCTCTACTCGTGTTAGTGAAAAAGGGAGAGATATGAATCTTGACATTTTCAAGCTCCACACATTAGCTAGGATGACTCTGTATTATTCGGCAGTCAGATGTAAGTCGGAAATGTTACGAGAGTTGAAAAATTATTTTGGAATTTAGTGAGCTGTCGGAAATACTCGGACATTTTAGACGTCCCCTGAGGCCTTTTTAAATAAAAGTAGAAACAAAAGAATAATTTTTAAATAACAATATAATCCACAAAATTGACAAACATTGCCTATTAATTATTGACATAAATTTTAGAAGAGAAGCCCAATCGTGAACAATTAAAAAAAATGGAGGACATAATTGTTCATTTAAAACTTGTTCGCATATTTCTTTTTTTTATTCTGAAGAGTTTATCAATTAAGATATTTTCAGGGGGGGAGTATAAATAATCTTAAGAATTCTGAATTGAGGGGGCCATATAATTTATTATATATGTTACCTCTTTCTAATTAGTTTTTTCTTAATTTTAAATTGTTTTTTTAAACAATGAAAAAATGTTAGTATAAATTAATATTTGAAACTTTTAGTAACAACGTTCAAACTAAATAGTTGAATCTTTAACTAAAAGAAAACTCCATTTTACACCCGGAAATTGAATAATTGAATTTTAAACCAGGACAATTAATTTTAAAAAAATTAATTTTTAACGAAATTGTTAAATTCTCAACCAAAAACATAAATTTTCGACTTTCATTTTTAATTTAAAATAGTTGCATTTAATCAAAGTATAGGAATTTTCAACAAATTAGTCAAACCAAAAGGATAATATTTTTAACATAAGTTACATTTTTAACCAAGAATTATTTTACCTTCAATGATGAATCGTTAACAATAAAAAATTTCTAGCTAAGCAGTTAAATTTTGAACAACAAAAAAATGAATTTTCTACCCAAAAAGGCAATTTTTTATCAAACTACCTAATTTTTCAACTATAATAGACAAATTTTCATATGAAAAATATATTAATTTTCAGTTAAGGAAATAAGTTTTCACCCAAAACAAAAGGAATTTTTACAAAATAGTAAAATTTGCAATTAATTAAAGTAATTTTCAAATAAATAAGTGAATTTTCAATAAAAGAGATTAACGCAGTTTAACAAATATTTTCCAACCAAATAAAATTAACTTGTAACAAAATCATTACATTTTTTAACAAACAGATGAATTTCTAAATTTTTCACTTTTTAGTACAAAACATTAATTTTCAATAAAAAACGAATTAATTTTGAACCAACAATATAAATTTAAATAAAAGGAGATTAATTTTCTACCGATGAGCATCAAGTTTTAACAAAATACATGAATTTTCAACCAAACAGCGGCATTTTTAACAAAAAAAGAAAAGACTTGGAAGCATGAGTTAAATTTTCAGATTGAGAAATGAATTTTAAATTGAAAACAATTTTTTTGAACAAAATAGTACAATTTTTAGTCAAAAAAAATGTATTTTCAACCAAAAAAATACATTTTCAAACAAGAAGATTAATGCTACAAAAAAATTAATTATGAACAAAATACATGAATTTTCAATAAGAAAATATGAAGTTCCAAAGATCATTTCGATTTTCAGTAAAAAAATAATTTTTAATCCTGAAACAAATTTTCAACAAAATAATTACAGTTTTTATAAAAGAAATGGACTTTCTACCAAAAAGATACATTTTTAAATAAAAAAATTAATTATATACGAAAAAAGAATAATTTTGAAGAAAACATGAATTTTTACTAAAATAGTTAAATTTGTAACAACAAAAGATGGATTTTCAAAAATCATTAAATTTTCAGTTATATAATTGATTTTTAATCCTAACAAGACGAAATTTAAAAAAAAAATTACAAGAGATGAATTTTAACCAAAAAGATACGTTTCATTATTATTAAAAAAAAATTTCAAAAAATAACTTAACTATTTACAATAGAAATGGATGCTGAACCAAAAAGATACATTTTTAATCAAGAAGATCAATTTTTTACAAAAAACATTAATTTTTAACAACAACAAAAAACAGATTTTCAAAGATTATTTAAATTTTCAGTTTACAAAATTTATTTTTAACTCTAAAAAAGAAAACGAATTTTTCGTAAAAGTTATTTTTTAAACCTTAAAATCGTTTGAAATTCTTAAAAACGCCATGAATGAAAACGAATTTTCAACAAAATAGTTAAATTTTTGACAACAATAAAACTTGTAACGTTTCAGTATGACCGTGCGGTCTTATAGACCGCACCATGTTTCTGTTATGTGCATCCCACCCCTCATTGTCGTAAAAAATTATGATTAATAAAAGTTGATGAAATTTATCAATTTTTTATTTACTATTTTAAAAAATTATTAAAAATGTTACTTACTTAATAGGAGTCACAGTAAACGAAAATACATAGCCAATAGTCTTCAACAAAAAGAAACTCACCTGTAACAAAAAATTACACGAAATTTACATATCTGTGTTCCAAATTGCTTCAACTTAATTTAAAAAAATTAATTTTTATCCAAAAAAGACGATTTTTTAACAAAAAACCAAAATGTTTAATCATAATACGTCAATTTTCAACAAAATATTTAAACTTTAAAAGATCAATGTTCAACCCGGAAATTAAAAAGCTAAATTTCAAGCTAGAAAAAATTTATTTGCAAACCAAAAATAAAAATAAATTTTCAAACAAAGGGATAAACTTTCATCCACGTAGTTTTATTTTCAACCAAAAAGATGAATTTTCAATTAAAATAATGAATATTTAATTGAAAGACTTTAATTTTCAACCCAAAAGAGGAATTTTCAAACAAGAAGTTCAGTTTTAAACAAAAAGATTAATTTTCAAACAAAAGATATGAATTTTTAACAAAATAGTTGAATTTTTAACTGAAAAAGATAAATTTTCAAACAAATAGTTGAATTTTAAAGAAAAAAATATCAAATTTTAGTCGAAAATAAATTCTCAGTTCAAAAAATTAAGTTTTGATCCAACTGATGAATTTTTAAATACCATGTTGAATATGTAACTAAAACATTTTATCTTCAAACGAAAAAGATGTATTTTCATAAGAATGATAAATTCAAGTTTCACCTGGATAAATTAAATTTTCACTAAAAAAGAGAGGAATTTTTAATTTAAATGATAAATTTAACAAGAAAAAAAATTGATGTATAATAAAATAGTTTAACATTCAACTAAGTAATTAAATTTCAATTAAAAAAAATATATAAATGCTGAAGAAAAACTGTATTAGCTGCCATTTAAATAAAAAAAATATTTCTATTAAATAAATTCTCAACAAAATACATGAATTTTCGACTAAAAATGATGATTTTCAACCAAAATCCGAGAAAAATCAAATTCTTAATTATAAGAATTAGTTTAAAAGCAAAAAAATAAATTGTCAACTAAATCGTCAAACACAGTAATGTAAGACTTTTGCAAATATAAATCATCATTTTTACTCAATTTTATATTGCGATTTGAAAAAAAATTAAGAACGCTCTCGAAAAGTTCCCTGACTTTTAGAGAAGAATTCCCTGACGTTTCCACGTTTTTCAAGGTACATAGAAATTAAATAATTTTATGCGAATTGTTTTTTGTCTATTGGTTTAAAATCAATATTTTTATAATATTGATTTTAATTTCTAAATTGTGAAAAAATTGCTCTCAACCTGCACCGGGATCCGAACCCAGGTCTTTCAGATTGCCGGTTTAAAAAAAATGTACATACAAATTCCCTGACGATTCTCAGTTTTACAGTTTTTCCAGATAGGATAGATACCCTGACATTATAAAACCATTAATTAGAACCTTTAAGAAAATTTTAATTAAAATTAAGAAATTATACAAGATTTAATAAATTTAATTAAAAATAAAAAACTAATGTAATTTAAAGTTAATATTCGATACAGACCCTCGGTTTTATTAAACCAAGATTGTTAGAGAGAAGCAGAGCTCATTAATATTCACCCACGTCTTCCTTTCTCGTCTGGGGCTCAATTGTAATTATTTATGGATAATTGCTTAATTTGATTTTGTTCTTCTGATCTGTCAGGATAATTCTTTGATCTCGGATCAGAACTGTATTCTCTTAATTAAACATTAGCAAAAATTCCTTTCATTAGGAATTCAAGATCGTAATATTTAATTTAATTTCCTTTCCAATTTTTTAGATCCAATAAAGTTTCATTATGTGACAAGATCTAGATTGAATATTGACACTTCCAATTAATATGGGTTTCCACAAAGTATCAATTTTTAATGTAGAAGGATTCATTTTTGAGAAAACAGTTAATTTTTCTACCGAAAAAGATACATTTTTAACATAACAATTTAATTTTCAACAAAATAATTACATTTTCAACAAAAACTTGAATTAATTTTAAACAATAAAAAAATTATAAAAAAAATTATGAATCTTCAACTGGAGTACATGAATTTGCAAGAAAAAAATTTATTTGTACTAAAAAAAATAAACTGTCAAACAAAAATTAAATAATTATATTTTAAGATCAAAAAATTAATATTCAACCAAAAAGAATTTTCAATTAAAGGTATGGAATATTCAATTAAAATAATTAAAATTTTTAGTTAAAAAAAAATTACTTATCACAACAAAAATAACTTTGAAAAAATTGTTATATTTTCAAAGAAAGTAATGAATTTTAAACTAAAATTGGAATTCTTTAACTGGAATAGTTAAATTTCTAGCCATAAAAAGGAATTTTCAATTAAAATTATGAATCTCTAACTACACTAATTATTGAATTTTTGATCAAAAAGATCAAAGGAGACAAATTTTCAACCGAATAGTTGAATTTTGAACTAGAAAAAAATTAATTTTTAATAAAAAATGGATCTTCAACTAAAATAGCTCAACTTTCGAAAACAAAAATCATTTTTGATAAAAAAAGTTAAATTGTTAACCAAAATTTATATAATTATAATTAGTTTTTAAGTTGATAAAATCAATTTTCAACCAAAAAAGACGAATTTTAAACTGAAAAATAAAATTTTTCAACCAAAAATTAAATAATTAAATATACAATCAAAATTGAATTTAGAAAAAAAAATTAATTATAAAATAAAAAAGAAACAAATGATCAGTAAAATGGTTCAATTTTTGGAGAAAAAAAAATTATTTTTTACCCAAAGAAAAGCATTTTTAATTATTATGATAAATCTTTAACTCAAGTGATAAAAATTTAACTGGAATACTTTAATTTTTAACCAAAAAGAAGAATTATTAAACAATGAGTTTAATCTTCAATCAAAAATATCATTTTTTACCAAAAAAGTCGATTTTCGACACACAAAAAATAGTTTTTTCAAAAAACGAAATATGTACATTTTCAACGAAATAAATGAATGTTAAATTAACGAAGAAAAATTTACGTCCAAATTGATCAATTTTGAACTTGAAAAGGTCAATTTTCAACTGAAAGTGGAACGGTTGATTTTTCAGTTGAAAAAATCGACTTTCAGCCAAACTGATAAATTTTCAACTTAGATGGTGATTCTTCAACTAGAATAGTGTCATTATATACCTACCAAAAAGAAGAATTTACAAAAATTGCATGAAATAAAAAAATAGTTTAATTTTTAAATAAACACTATCAATTTTCAACCAAATAGGTGAATTTTCCATTAAAAAATGTCGTTCTTAACAACAAAAAAATGAGATATTCAGAAAAATAGTTCAATTTTTGGTAAAAAATTCCTTTTCATCCAAAAAAAAACAAAAAGTTTTCCATCAAATAGCTCATACTTGAAACCAAGAAATTAACTTTTTATTAAAATGATGAATCCTAAAAAATAATTAATTTCCAACACAACAGATTAACTTTCAACGAGTGAATGTTCACTGGTTCCCAGAGATTTTCGCTGATTTAAATAGCTAAAAGTACGTCCCTAATTTTGGCTGTATTTCCATCCATTTTCTACTGTTTTTCCATTACAATACTAATAAAATTTGAGTGAAAGTTAGTAGAATTCTAGTGAAATTTGAGTAAAAATTAATTGAATTTTCTTTTGGTAAATAAAAATGGCTATCACTCTCCCATTGTCATTTTACTGATTCAAGCAGCCAGATTCACTACAATAATACTTACTGAAATTCCATTCACTTTTTACAGGTTTTCTAGTAAAAAAATACTGAAATTTTAATAAACATTTACTAAGTTTTCTATTGGAAAACAAGCTACAAATAACTGTTACTCACCCAGAGCATTTTCACTGAATCAAGTAGCCATAATTACTGCACTGAGTTACTGAAATTTTATTCAATTTCTACTGGTTTCCCAGTATTTTGGTAAATGAGATAAAAATTACTTTCACCATCCCAGTACATTTTTACTGATTCTAGTAGCCAGAAATACTTCACTGGCTTACTGAAATTCCATTCATTTTCTACTGGTTTCCCAGTAGGATGTTAATGAAATTTCAGTAAAAATTCTGTAAATTTTCTTTTGTTAAATAAGATAAAAATGACTCGCACTCTCCTAGTGCATTTTTACTGATTCAAGTACCCAGAATTACTGCACTGACTTACTGAAATTCCACTCATTTTCTACTGGTTTTCTAGTAAAAGAAATTACTGAAATTTCAGTACAAATTTAATAATTTTTCTTTTGATGAATAAGATAAAAATGACTTTCACCCACCCAGTGTATTTTTACTGATTCAAGTAGCCCAAAATACTAAATTTATTCTTAATGAAATTTCATTTATTTTCGACTATCTTCCCAAAAGAATATTACTGAAATTTGAGTAAAAATTCAGTAACTTTTATATTAAAATAAAGAAATGATAAAAAGCCTGGAATATCAATAAATATTCACTGGTCTTCAGACAATTTTAATTGATGTAAATAACCAAATGTCGTCAGTGATTCTTACTGAAATTCCATTCATTTTCTACTGGTCTTTCAGTAGAATTTTCGCGAAATTTCAGTGAAAATGCTTTAACTTTTCTTTTGTTAAATGAGATAAAAAATGACTCACTCTCCCAGTGCATTTTTACTGATTCAAGCAGCTAGAAAGACTGCATGATTCTTACTGAAATTGCATTCATTTCCTACTGGTTTTCTGGTAAAAAAATTACTGAAATGCCAGTAAAAATGTAGTAATTTTTCGATTGGAAAACCAGCTGATTTGAATAGGCAGAGGAACGTCTCTGATTCTTACTGACAATCCAATAATATTCTACTAAATCTACTAGTAGAAACTTACTGAAGATTCAGTGAAACTTAACAAAAAATTCTGTTGGAATATTAAATCAAAAATTATGGAATTTCAATAAATATTCACTGGTCTTCAGAAAATTTTAATTGATGTAAATAACCAGATGTACATCAGTGATTCTTACTGAAATTTCATTCATTTTCTACTGGTCTTTCAGTGAATGTTAGTGAAATTTAAGTGCAAATTTTTAAACTTTTGTTTTATCAAATGAGATAAAAAATTACTCTCACTCTCCCAGTGCATTTTTACTAATTCAATTAGCTAGAAATAATGCATGATTCTTACTGAAATTCCATTCATTTTCTACTGGTTTTCTGGTAAAAAATTACTGAAATATCAGTAAAAATGTAGTAAGTTTTCGATTGGGAAATCAGCTGATTTAAGTAGACAAAAGAACGTCTCTGATTCTTACTGAAATTCCAATAATTTTCTACTGATTCACCAGTAGAAACTTACTGAAGATTCAGTGAAAATGAACAAAGTGTTCTGTTGGAATATCATATAAAAATTTATGGAATTTTAATTAATAATCGCTGGTTCGCAGTGTCACATCAGTGAATTACTGATTTAAATAGCCAAATAGCCGGAAGTACGTTACTGATTTTCAGTGAAATTTCGAAAGTAGTTTTTTTGTGTTTTGAAAATTTAAATCCAAATGTCTATTCATTTTAATAATAAAACCGTACGATTCTCATTAGAAAAATGCAGTATTTGTGGACTTCGGAGAGAGAAAACTTTGAATATCCAGCAAAATTCTCGCCCTGAATACCAGATGACCACATTTACTAGCTCTATGCGACATTCGCTTTCTGTGATATTACCTTCATTGATCACTATTAATCCACTAGTCCGAGTGCTCTTCAATAATCATGATAAAACCCCATTTAATCATCCACATCAGCATTCGACGCTCTGAAGCCTTTAATTTATTAATAAATAAACAAATAGTTTTTCAAATATTAAATGTCATGGATAATCTGGTAATCAGGAAAAATCAAAGAATTTGGGCAAAAAACAGACTCAGAAAATAGTTTTCTTGACTCAACGAAAATTTGGTTCAATCAACCATATAAATAAATTGCTAGATCAACCAAAGGTTTGGTTGAATCAATCAAAATTTTTATAGAGAAAATGTTTCATTTCATACAAATTTTTTGAGAGATGAAATATTTAGCATTTTGGTAGACACTTACTTTTTTCACAAAAATGTTAAGTATTCCATTTCTGATTTTAAAGTTACCTTTTTGAATTGAAAAATTATCTATTTTTTTTATTCTAAAAAAAGACATTTGCAAACAAAATTTTTAATTTTTACCCAAAGAAATGAATTATCAACCAAAAAGATACATTTTGAACTGAGAAGATTAACTTTACATTAAAAAAGATCAATTTTGAACAGATTATGATAATTTTCAAGATAAATAGAAAAAATTAATTTTCAACCAAAAAGATGAATTCTCAATCAAAAAGATTAATTTCTACCAAAAAGACAATTTTTTTACAAAATATATGAATTTTCACCCCAAAAAGATAACTTGTCAAAAAAAATTGAATATTTAAATTTTAAGTTAAAAAGTTCATATTGAACCAAAGCAATGAATTTCCAACCAAAAAGTGAAATCAAATATCTAATCCAAAAATTAATTTTTAACCATAAAAACAGAACAAAATTTCAGAAAAATATTTAAACTTTCAACCAAAGCAGATGAAACTTTTAACAAAAAAAAATTCAAAAATAGTTACATTTTTAAACAAATTGATGAAATTTTAACTAAAATAATGAGAAAAAAATTGATTTTTAATAAAATAGTTTAACATTCAACCAAGTAATTAAATTTTTATTTAAAAAGAGATGAATGCCGAAGAAAAACTGTATTAGATGCCATTTGAATAAACAAAAATTTTTATTACATAAATTTCCAACAAGATTAATAATTTTTAACGCGATACTTTAATGTTCGACTAACAACAATAATTTTCAACCACAAACCGAGAAAAATCACAATTTTAGTTTAAAAAATTAATTTCAAAGAAAAAATTACAAATTGTCAACAAAATCGTCAAACGCAGTAATGTACCACTCTTGCAAATATGAATAATAATTTTTATTCAATTTTATATTGCAATTTGAAAAAAATTAAGTACATATAAATTAAATAATTTTACGTGAATTGTTTTTTGTGTAGTGGTTTAAAATCAATATTTTTTTCATTTTGATATTGATTTTTATTTTTAAATTGTGAAAAAATTGCTCTCAACCTGCGCCGGGATCCGAAATTTTTTTTTTAATTCTAAAAAAAGGAATTTTCAAACAAAAGTTAAACTTTTTAATCAAAGAAACGAATTTTCAACCAAGCAGATAAATTTTTACTGGCGAGAATAATTTTACATTAAAAAAGATTAATTTTTAACAAAGTATAGTAATTTTCAAAAAAAAAAATAGTGGAACTTTTAACAAGAAAAAATGAATTTTCAAAGATCATTTAAATTTCAAGTTAATAAAATTAAATTTAAATTCTAAACAAAAAAACGAATTTTCACCAAGACAGAGTTTTAAATAAAAAGGGAATAGGTATATTTCAAGTTGAAAATTCATGTATTTTGTTAAAAAATTTTCCTGATTGGTAAAAAATTTTCCTGATTGGTAAAAAATTAATTCTTCTGGTTAAAAATGATGTTTTTGATCAAAATTGTATATATTTCATTTATGATTTTAAATTCACCTTTTTAAATTGAAAAATCAACTTTTTATTTCTAAAGTTATTTTTCAACTAAGTATTTAAAATGATAGTCAAAGAAATTGATTTGCAACCAAAAAGATGAATTTTTAACTGAGAAGATTAAATTCTAATAAAGAATAATTTTTCATAAAATATAGGACCTTTCAATAAAGTAGTGAAATTTTTAATAAGAAAAGATTAATTTTCATTTAAAAAATTAGTTTTTAATTCTAAAAAAAAGAATGTTCAAAAGAATAATTAAGTTTTTCACCAAAGAAATGGATTTTCAACCAAAAAGATACATTTTTAACCAGAAAAGTTGGATTTTCAAAGATCATTTAAATTTCACGTAAACAAAATAAATTTGTAATTCTAAAAAAATACGAATATTCTAGAAAAGAAGATACATATTTGTTAATAAAGTAATAGTTATATTTAAAATTAAGAAAATCTTTTTTAAGCAAAACGTCTGATTAAAAAAAAATTTTAATTAAAATTTTAAAAATAATTATATTTTCTTGAAAATTCATGTATTTTGTTCAAATTTTTTTTTCAGTTGCTTTTTCACTTGAAATTCATATATGTATTACCTTTTTGATTTTAGATTTATCTTTCTTAGTCAAAAATTCTACTATTTGGTTGGAAATTATTATTTTTTTTACAAAAATATTAACCTTTTGGTTCAAAATTCATTTATTTAGATAAGCAAATTAGATTCATTGCTAGAAAACTGATTTTTTTTCGACATTTTTTTCGAAAAAAAATTGCTTTTCTTAAATATATAACTATTTCATTTCTAATAATTAATTAATATTTTTAAGTTGAAAAATCAACCATTTGGTTAAAAATTCATGTATTTCAACGAAATTGCTGAAAACTAGTTTCTTTCAAACATAATTTTTTTTTATTTATATTTGAGAATTCATCTATCTTCTTAAAAATCAATATAATTGGTTAAAATCTCATGTATTTTGCTGGAAATTTGGGTTTTTTCGCAGAAAATTAATGTTCTGGTTGTAAATTTATGATTTTGGTTACATAAATTAACTTTAACAAATAAAAATATCTTTTGGTTAACAAATAAACTTTTTTTCAGATTGTTTTTTTGGGCCAAATATTTTTGTATATGCTTGAAATGTATTGATTTTTTAAATCTTTTTCAGTAGAATATTCAATTATTTAGTTAAAAAAATTTTCTTTATTTAAAAATTTATTTTTTAACTGAAAATTTAAGTACTTTATGGACAAATTGTTGTTTTTTTATTCAAAATTTGACTATTTTGTTAAAAAGTCCTTGTCTTTGATTTCAACATTCGTTTTCTCAATAAAAATTCGAATACCTTGTTTAGAATTATTTCTTTTTTTGTCAAAAATTAATTTATGAACCGAAAATGTAAATGTTTATGACTTGTTGTAAACATGGTCTTTTTTAGTTGAAAATTCAAATATTTCTTGCTATTTGTTTTAAAATTAAACTATTTGATTAAAAATTCCTAAATTGTGTTGAAAACTAAATCTTTTTTTTTTTAATTTCAAAATGACGGGAATTTCAGTGAATAGTCACTGATTCAAATAGTCCGAAGTATATCACTGATTATCAGCAAAATTTCTGCTTCAAAATTATAATAGAGGAATCAATACAGATTCAGAATCAACAATTAAGATCAAATTAATTCCACTTTCCTCCACGAAGCGTGCTTGCAGAGAAACAATCCCGTTTCTGCAACTAGTTCACGAACTACCACAATCCGGAAATTCCGTATCGATAATGAAACTAATTCGTGTATCGTATCCCTTCAGAGTGCTTTGTCCCATCCAATAATCGCAGTCCTATGATCTTTCAAATGGTCCGCTTGATCGGAAACTTTTAATTTGATATCATGAGGGCAAAAACGTCACTGATTAACCCCTGACTGAAAACCATTTCTTACTATTCCCCGGGATAAAACATATATACTGTAAAATGTTTGAGAAAAAAATCAATAAATTTCAATTTTTCAGTCAAATTTGAAATAAATTTAGAGGAATTTAAGGGAATGGAGAAGAATTCGATAATACTAAAAAAATAAAGGAGAATTAAAAAAAATCAAGGTGAATTAAAAAATTCAAGTGAATAGGGAATAATTCAAAAATATGAAAAAATGCATTCAATAGAATCGAGTGAATTTAGAACAATTCACGTAAATTAAAAAAATTAAAAAGAACTTTGAGAAATTCAGGATAAATTAACAAGAATTCAATTTGAGTTTAAAGGATTTTCGGATGAAATAAGCAATTTAAAAAAAAATCATTGAATAGAGAGAATTTTGAAGAATTCAAATAAATTTAAACAATTTAATTTAATTCTTAAGATTTAAAAAAAAAATCTGGATAAATTAATAAGAATTCGAACTGAGCAATTTAAAAAAAAATCATTAAATTGTATGAATTTAGAAAAATTCTAAAGAATTCAAAACATTTGATCAAGTTCCTAAGATTTGAAAAGAATTTAAAAGAATTCAGGATGAATTACTAAGAACTCGAGGAGAATTGTAAATAAATTCAAATGAGTTACAAAAACTATTTCAAAATATTTGAATTCCCACGAAATCCATGAATTCTTATGAATAAATTCTTTGAAATCTTTATTGAAATATTATAAAATCCATGACAATTTTCTTTGAACTTTCTAAAATACAATAAACTATTTCAAATTCATTGAAATACCTTGAAACTTTTTAATGCTTTTGAATATTCCTTGGAATTTTTTTAAATACCCTAAAATATTAAAAATTCCTTTTAATCCCTTGAAATAATTGAAATTAATTTTTTCATTAAGAATTAACCTTTTTATTTAAAATTTTTATTATTTAGTTAAAAATGGAAGTAATTTGTTGAAAATTAAATAATTTTGTTAAAAAGTCAGATTTACGTTTAAAATGTAACTGTTTTGTTGGAAAATTATCTATTCGGATAAGTAATTCAATATTTTGATTGCAATTTTGCTTCTTTCTTGACTAACACATTTTTTTAATTGAAAATTTAACTATTTTCCTCGAAATTTATCCTTTTAGTTAAAAAAAAACAACTACCTAGTTAAAAATTCATCTTTTGGTTGAAGAACCATAATTTAAGTTGAAAATTGTTTTTTTTTTTGTTAAAAATTATTTTTTCAAACTAGAAATTAACTATTTTCTTTAAAATTCATATTCTCTGGTTGGAAATTCAACTAGCCAATATGAAATTCGCCTTTTCTAATTAAAAATCAATTCTCCACGGTAAAAATTTAATTACCTCAGTCTTGGTAAAAAATTGACATTTTTTAGTTTACAAATTCAACGGTTTAGTGAAAAATATTTGAAATCCATAAACTATGAACTAAAAATTAATTAAATAAAATTAGGGCTACCGTCACATCCACTGATCAAAATATATAGACAAACATTTATGTAATTTAAACATTCTTTTTTTTTACAGAAAACTTAACTATTTGGTTAAAAATTGATGTATTTTGTTGAAAATTCAGTTTTTCTTATATTTAAATGTTTTTTATATAAAATTAAAATACTTTTTTCAGGTCGAAGATTCAACTACTTATTCAAGAATTAGTGTCTTCGAAAAATTCTTAAAAATTCAACAGGCTTGTAAAAAATTAGTTTTTTTTTAAACTAAATATTGATCTTTTTTAGTTTAAAATTCAACTATTTGATTGAATTTTCATATATTTTCTTTACAAAATCGTTTTTTAAGAAAGTAATGTCATACTCTTTGTTTAAGGTTTCACTTCACTGAAACCTGGATTTATGATCAAGGCCACTCCAGGCTAAGTGCAAAACTGTGCTTAAATCCAAGTTCCAGTGTATTGGGTGCAACATATAAGTTTTTTATAAACAATAATTTTAGGTGATATTTAATTTTTTTAATTTAGAATAAAAATATTTTTAGGTTTAAATTCATCCTTTTAGTCAATTATTAGGCTGAAAAAAAATCAAGCATGCGCATTAGAATTCTCATCACACGACATAAAATGAGTGAGTACAAATCGATTACATTTTTTATGAGCTCTAACATTTCCGCTTTTACCGAGACTTTTAACGCTCCATCAAGGGCAATACTAAGCTCAGAATTGCCAGTGCACATTATTGAAGTCGTATTTCAACATAATTAAAGTTCTTATATGTTTCAGACGTAAATCCATAAACATTAATTTTTACCAGGAAGCAAATAAAACAATATTTTATTGTATGAGCTAATGACCCGAATGGCCTAATGACTACATTTGTAACTGATTCAAATCGTATAAAATGAATGTTAGAACATTAAGAGGAAGCATTAACCTAATTTTTTTAGGAGAGTAATTTCATCATTAATTGGAAGAATCATTATAACAACATTTCTGCTTCTAGTTTGCTTAGAATTTTAACCTTGTAGCATTTTTAACATAAAATCGTTTATAAACGGAATAAAACAATTAGAGATCAAAATTTCGAAGTTTAGTTGGTTCAAACTGAAAATATGACTACTCTATTTTAAAGTATGAATTTCCAATCCAAAAGGACGAATTATCAACAAACAAGTTGAATTTTGTACTAAAAAAAGATGACTTCATGCTTAAGTATGGCCGTGCGGTCACAAAGACCGCATGGCCAATTTTTGTCTTCTTACTTATTCTGATGTCCCTTTATATATTTGTGTAAGTTAGAAAACAACAATGTCGTTACTAATTTAATTAAATATTAATATATACAGCGGTCTCTGAGACCTAAAGTCGATTTTAGTGCAAAAATATCACGTCCATACTTAAAGGCTACAGAAGTTGAACTTTCCACAAAATAATTATATTTTCAATACAATAATTGAATTTTTAAACAAATTTTTAAGTTTTTGACGAAAAACTTGATTTTTTAACCAAGCGGCCGAATTTTGAAACAAAAAAGTATAAACGTAAACAAAAAACAGCTGCATTTTCAGAAAAAAAAGAAAGATTAATTTTCAATTAGAAATAAACAATTTTCTGTCCAAATAGACGCATTTCCAACAAACCAGTGTAATATTTAACCAAAAACGATGAATTTTTCACAAAATACTTTAGTTTTCAACACAAATAATAATTTTACAATTAAACATTTATATATGTAACAAAATGCTGGCATTTCCGGTTTAAGCAGATTAATTTTCTACCAAATAGTAAAATTTTCAAACAAGGAATAATAATTTTGTACCAAATTAGATGAAATTTGAACAAAATTATTTATTTTTCAATCGAAAAAGTCGAATTTTTTATAAGGAGTATCTTCTAAACCAGAAAAAAATGAATATTCAACGTACAAATTAATTTTTTTTTGTTTAATTGTTGAATTTTTACATAAAAAGACAAATTTTCCAAGAAAAATGTAATAATTGATCTTTCAACGAAAAAAAAGATTTTTAATTTTAATTTTAAAAAGGCGAATTTAATTGAAAAAGAGGAATTTTCAACAAATAAAGGTTTTTCTATCATGAACGAAAAAGAAATAGACGCAAACGGTCAATTTTTTGGCAAAAAGACGAATTTTCTGTAAAAAAGTTCGATTCTTAACTCAAGAATGTGAATCTTCAATAAAAAATTGATTTTCAACAAAACAGTTTAATTTTTTACCAGAAACTGATAATTTAAAAGAAAAATTTTTTAATAAAAAAATGAAGTTTCAACCAAAGCGATCAATTTTTAACTAAAATTATTATTCTTTAACAACAAACAAAATCAACTTTTTACCAGGCAGTTGCATTTTTATCCATTCAAGTAATTTACCTAATAAAATAGATGAATTAACAACAAAGGGATTTTTAAACAAAACAGAAATATTTTATTTTTTCAATACTAAAATAAGAATTTTCAACAAAAAGTTAACTTTTTTAACAAAATTGTTGACTTATCAATTAAATAATAACATTTTTAATTAAAAAACTAATCGAGGGGAGGAAGCAGCTGCAAAAAATAAAAGAAAAAAAATATAAGTAAAAGGCAAATAAATTATTGTTAACAATATTACGTGAACTATTAATATTCCGAGACCAGAATTTTCATGTTGTAAAAATTAAACCTTTATGAACGGAACAAAACATTTTTAAATTTAAATTTTTCACGTGTTATCCTAAACTGTTATTTGAAGTGCTCCTTATAGAAATTCCCTGACCGAACAATTTTCGAAATTTCGCGCCATGCGAGATTACCAATGACAGCCTAACAGAAGACTGCCACGTCATTCGTATATTTTTACGACCAAAAGAAATTGTAAAAATCACGACTCAATTCTCAGATGTGCCTAATGTCGCATAAAATGCAGATTTCGAATTAAATATCGTACATCACTCGTATGGTTAGACAAGTAGCTAGCTTATCTAAATACATTTTTTTCAGTACCAACCAAGTTTTTTAACGCGAAAGGGGAATTTCGCGTTTATGAAAATCCGATAGCACATGGAATTTTTGGGAAGGTTTTTAGTGACGAGGGTTGACTACCTGCTGGTAATAATTGGACGGGAACTTAGAATCTTCTTTGGCCTCCCTTGGCATTAACGAGGTGCTTAATGTTCAATCAGAAAACGTGACTCGTAGGCTACGAAGCGCGGTTCGCCTTTTGGAAAATTTATGTGGCTTTCGACAACTCACGGTACTTTGCGAAAGGAACTGAGGACTTTAGTTTTCAACTAAGAAATATCTTTCGTTCATTACTTCATTCAATACTGCCAACTTTCTCCTTGGCTGCATTCCAATTCCGGACAAATCCACAGCCTTTGGAAAAGATTTCCGGGATTTAATAGTTAAAGAAAATTAAGTAGGCATTGATGAGAGGACTGCCAGGTAGTCTGTTTTTTGTTTGGATTCATAATTTTTGCAAATAAGCAATGAAATAAATGAGGAATATAAAATTTGTGTTGAAGAGCGCCAGTGGAGTAAAGCTCTTCGCCTGAGGTGACTGCTATAGAGATTGTTCAGCGAGTGCGAATTCCTACCTTACCGACTTCAAGAAAATTCTGCAGTTAAAGTGGTTCGTGCCCGTGCTAAGTTTCTAAAATGTTTTCGACTGGACTCAATAAAGTCAGAAAATAATATTGTAACGTCATCGTGACTCTTCGAGAACTTTCTAGAAACTTAGCACGGACACGAATCACTTTCGCTACAGAATCTTCTCGAAGTCGGTAAAGTAAAAGTTTTCGTCGATTTGACTGTTTGAAAATTTAAATATTTTGTTGAAAATTCGTATTTTCCTTAACTAAGAATCAATTTATTTAACTAAAAATGGAACCATTCTATTTTTGGTTGCAAAAATATATTTTTAATTGCAGATTGATATTTTTAAATTTAAAATTCAACTATTTAGTATAAAATTCGTATTTTTCAAACTTTACTGTTATTTATTTCAAATTAAAATATTTTTTGGTTGAAATATCAACCATTACATGTTTCGTGAAGAATTCATTTATTTTGGTTAAAAATTTAACTGCTTGATGGGAAGTTGATTTGCTTTCTAAGAAACTTATTTTCTTTAAAGAATCACCATTTTAGTTGAAAAATCAACTGTTAGGTTGTGAATTAACATTTTTTGTTGAAAATTAATCTATTCTGTGGAAAAGTATTTTTTTTTGTTGAAAAATTGTCCTCTTTTGCTCAAAGTTTCATCCTATTTGCTAAAAATTTTACTATTCGGTTAAAAATTCAACTATTTATTAAAAATATAACTAAATTTGATAAAAAATCATCTTTTTTGTTAAGAGGGAAAGTACTTTTTTCTAGTTGGTCTTTTTCACTTACAAATCCAAACAAAAATTGTTCGAAATTTTTCTTTTTGTGCAAAATTAATTTTTGTCGTCTTTAAATTTAACTACTTAATTTTCGGTTAAAAATTTATCCTTTTTTCGTTGAAAGGTAATGTATTTCTTTCAAATCCGTCTTTTTGATTAAAATATTAATTTTCTTAATTGGACATTCATCTTTTTTCGTTGAGGATCCAACTATTTTATAAACAATTTTTCTTTTTTTGTTCAATTAAACTGTATAAAAATTCGGTTTGTTTTTATTGCAAATTAATTTTTTAAACTGAAATGTCGTTTTCTTTTGTTTTGTTGAAAGTTAATTTTTTTATCTGTAAATTTAAATATTTAATTTTTAGTTAAAAATACAACTATTTAGTTTAAAATTCATGTATTTGTTGAAGATTCGTCTTTTTGGATGGAAAAGTAATATCTTTTATTAAAAATTATTCCTCTTAATATTACAAAAATTTCTTGTTAAAAATTAATTTTTTATATGATAATTCAACTATTTCATTTCTATTTTCAGATTTTGGCTGAGGTTCCAAATATTTTGTTAAAAATTAGTCTTTTTTGCTTAAATTCAACTGGTTGAAAATTCATTTTTTTTCTTTGTTGAAAAATAATTTTTAAACTGAAAATTTAACTGTTTCATTTTTGGTTCAAAACTTACTTTTTTAAGATGTACTTTTAAATTAATTTTGGTTAAAAACTTGAATATTTTGTTAAAAATGTAAATTTTGGTTGAAGATTAATTTATTTGATTTTGATCAAACAATTCAACTTTTAAGATAGAATATTCATCTTTTTGTTTAAAAATTTATTTTCTTTTATTGAAAATGAACTTTGTTGTTAAAAATTGAACTGCATTTCAAAAATATCTTCTTCTTGGATTAAAAATTCTACAATTTGGTTAAATTTTTGTCTTGCGAGAAGAATCTTTCTTAGTTGCAAATTTGTCTTTTTGGTTTGCAAAATCATTTTTCTGTTTGTTAAAAATCCTACTGTTGCGATGAAAATTAATTTTTTTTTTTTGCATTAAACTATTTAACTGAAAATCCATTTTTATTTATTAAAAACAACTTTCTTGGTGAAAAGTTAAAAAGTGAACTCCTTTATAAAATATTTGACTTTGCAATTTAACAACTTAACATTTTTGTTAAAAATTCGTTGTTTTTGAAGTTATTTTCCTATTTTTGTGAAAAATATCCCAATTTCTCCTATTTTGAAATAAATTTGGGCTGTGAAATTTGATATTGTCAATTCATCCGTGAAACTGATAGCTAAGTATTATAGTCATGAAGGAAGGGAGCTAAATCTGGGTTGCCATTTTGTACCTATCTGGCATCAGGCCAGTCCAAAATGAAAACTTTAACAAACCACCCAATTCAAATTCTGAGCAGGCACCGACAGAAGTAGTATTAACCTAAGAACCATTTTAGCAGTCGGTGATTGCTTTACGATTCACTAACGAAGTGGAGTTCAATTAGCCTGTAGCACGAGTGATTTTAACTTTTCTAAAACGTAAATGTAATTTAAAAAAGTAACTTTTAAAACCTTAGAAAAGTTTTTTTTTTAATTTCCTTGACTATGCTGGCGACTGAATCCACATTTTCACACTTTTGAATTTCCATTCGAACAAAATGTTAAAAATTACTCGTCTAAGGTAGGGCTGACTCACACTGACTTACTGATGATTTTAGTAATTTTTTTTTAATTTACAAAAGTTTAAATTAATTGGAAATATTAAAGAATCTGAGTAAATTAAATTATAACGCATCTAAGGCAAAACTGACTCAGAGTGCCTTAATGATGAGTCCACTTTTTTTTAATTTAAGAAAGTTAAAAATTATTCGAAATATATCGGATTTGAGTCAATTAAATTCAAAATCCCTTAAGGAAAATCTGACTCACACTGCCTTACTGATGAGTGCAGTTTATTTTTTTTTTTAATTAACAAAAGTTAAAAATAATTGAAAATATAACGGAATTTGATTCTATAAGATTATAAGCCGTCTAAGGCAAAGCTGACTCACACTGTCTCAGTGATAAGTGAAGTAATTTTGTTTTTTTAATTTAAGAAAGTTACAATTATTTAAAATATATAGTACGATGGATGTTGAGTCAATTAAATTCAAACTCGTATAAAGCAAAGCTGACCCACACTGCCTTACTTATGAGTGCAGAAATTTGTAATTTTTTTCAACTCAAGAAGGAAAAAGAAAATTGGAAATAAATAATATGGTGAAACCTGAGTCAATAAAATTATAAACTGTCTAAGGCAAAGCGGACTCACACAGCCTTACTGGTGAGTACAATAATTATGTTTTTCAATTTTAAAAAGTTAGAAATTATTTGAAATATATATGATAATGGAATCTAAATCAATTAAATTCCAAATCGTCTGAAGCAAAGCTGACGCACACTGCCTAACTGACGTGTCCAGCCATTTTTTTCAATTCAAGAAAGTAAAAAAAAGATTAGAAACGTATAGTATGATGGAACTTGAGCCAATAAAATTATAAACCGTCTAAGGCAAAGCGGACTCACACTGCCTTACTGGTGGTTCCAGTATATTTTTTTAATTTAAGAAAGTTCAAAATTATGGGAAATGTATAGTTTAATTAAATATCAGTAAATTTAATTATAAACCATCTAAGACAAAGCTGACTCACACTGCCTTCCTGATAAGTCCAGTAATTCGTATTTTTTTCAAATTAAAGAAGTCAAGAATGATGGAAAATATATAGTATGATCGAATTATAGTAAATGAAATTATAAATCATCTAAAAAAACAGACTCCCTTACTGATAAGTCCAGGAATTTGACATCTAAGACATTGCTAACTTACACTTTCTTACTCATGAGTTCAGTAATTTTTATTTTTTCCTTAATTTACAAAAGTGTACAAAACTATAGTTACAAAACTAGTTACTAGTTACAAAACTATAAAATATAAATTAAATGTAAATATATAATCAAATCTATAAAATAAATAAATATGTAAAATTCAAAAAGGGGTGAAACTTTTTCTCCTCTATCCTAGCGTCTGAATCCATATTTTCACAGATTCAAATTTAAATACGGAAAAAACTAAAAAATGACCCTGCAAAAAACCCGAACGTGGCTTATTAACTGCATGGACTCTGGACACTTGGGAAATTAGAAACGATATTGATTCCTTTTTTGCTGTTCAGAATCAGGTCCGTGTATAAACCGCTGGTCGATTTAGTAACAAATTCCTACATCGGGAACTCTTAAATTATATCTCGCTATTCCTGTAGAATATATTACTTTCCTTTTTCAGGGATTTTAAAATAATATTCTTTTTAAATTCTTTATTTTATGTAATGAGGGTCGCCACAGAACCTGGAAAACCTGGAATGATCGCACAATTAATTTCTAAACTGTCTAAGGCAAGACTGACTCACACTGCCTTACTGATGAATCTAGTGATTTGTAATTTTTTCTAATTTATAACCTTAAAAATGAATTAAAAATATATAGTATAATAAATTTTGGGTCAATTTAGTTCTAAACAGTCTGAGGCAGACTGACGCACACTGCCTTACTGATCAGCCCTGCCGTATGTATTTTTTTCTTAAATTTATAAAAGCTAAAAATTAATTTTAAATATATAGGTAGCATAATGAATTTTTGGTCTATTAGATTCTGAATCGTTTAAAGCATTGCTGACTCACACTGCCTTATTGATGAGTACAGGGATTGAATTTTTTTTTCACAAAAGTTAAAAAGGAATTTAAAATATTTAGTATAATGGATTTTTGGTCCATTAAATTCTACATCGTATAAGGCATGACTGACTCACACTGCCATACTGACGAGTCCAATTTTTTTTTTAATTTACAAAAGTTAGAAATGAATAAAAACAGCAAAGATATCATTTAACTTTATCAATACTTTTCAGTACAGCTGCACCGTATTCAACGTAGCTGTCGCCTCAGAATAAAGACCTTCCTTTTTCACTTTGCATTTTTATTATACGACACGACTACATGAGCGTGGAAAAAAGTAATGGTAAAACTATAGGACGGATGAAGTTATCTGAGACATAATCCGATTCATCGATATAAATATAAATCCCTGAATCCGTTTCCAATATTCTGCGCCGAGACTGGTGTTCCCTGAGAGAAAATACGTGCGTAAGATTGTAGGAGATATAAATATTTATGTAAGCAAAATATATTTTGGCGTAGTTTTATTTGTTTAAATTGCGCAAAATTCTTTAAATAAGGTTATTTTTTAATTTATATTAGGCTCTTCAATTTTTTTTATTAAGCAGTATAATGGAATTTAGGTAAATTAAATTCTAAAAGCGTCTAAGGCAGAACTGAAACAAACGCGTTAAGTTTCGTTTATTAAAAAAAATAAATTAAAAAAAAAAATAGATGAAAAATTTGACTTTAATTCAAATTTAATAAATTTTCACAATTAAACAAAATTGTTTAATTTTCCCACGAAATTCGAGGCATCGTAATTCAATCCTTGAGCTGCAGACTGCAACTCGATTATCGGCCATTATCACAAATAATATTACGCGTTTAATGTACGTAACTGCGCTTAGAATTGAATTGTGAGCTATTAAATGTTTGCACTTTGGAATCAATGTGATTTTGCTATTTCATACCTAAATTCTCCTCGAAAATTATATATAATAATCTTGAAATTCATTAATTCAATATTAATAATAATAAATTCAATAATTATAATAAAAAAATTAAATAATAAAGTTATGAATTTTTTATTTTTATATAGTGACTGATTTTAAAGTGCTTTCAGGAATTAGCCAAGATATGAGGCATTATTTTCCAACAAAAATGTTTTCAAATTTTCAAAATTTTGAACTGGAATTTTTCAATTATATTATTCAGATTTTAATATTTTTGATATTTTCGAAATTTTACAATATCTAAAAAAGATTGGATTAGAACGTTTTCAATTCAAAATCCCTCAATATATTTGCAAAAATTTCAGAAGCTTTGAATCTGAAATTATTAATCATTCTTCTAAAAAATTTGTTACATGATGGATTTCAAATTGTTTAAAACAGTTTTTAAGCTGTAACGTTTGACTACCAACACTTTTTCCCTTTTCAAATTCAGAAAAGTACTTATAAACCAAATTTTTCTCTCTTACAACTCAATCAAAAATTTTAGAATCTAAAATGTCCCTCTTCCAATTCAGAAATGAACTTAAAACAAAAATTTCGGTTTTCAATTTGGAGAACATTTTTAAATAATAAATTCCTCCTTTTTCATATTAAAACAAATGTAGAAATAAAGGATTTTTCCTCGCTTTGAATACAACAAAAATATTAACCAAAATGTGTAAAATAAAATAATTCTCTATTCCACTGTTCAGAAAAAAAATTAAACACAAAAATTTTCTCCTTTAGAATTACTCAAAATTTATATAAACTAAATTTACCTCTTCCGATTCAGAAAACAATAAAAAATAAAAAAATTCTTCCGCTTCACCATAAGAAAGAAAGGTTTCAAATAAATAATCGGCCCCGTTTAAATTAATTAACATAATCAGAAGTTCTTATAATACAAAAAACTCTTTTTCAATTAGGAGAAATAATATTTAAAAATTTGTCTTCCTTACAACTGAAAAAAAATTTTAAATAACAACATTTTCTCTGTCAGACAAGAAAACGTTTTTAAAAAATTTGTTTAATCTCGAAATAGTTTAAAAAAGAAATTTGAAAATAATAAAGTACCGCTTTTTATTTTGGAAAAATTAAAGAATCGTAAAAATTTTTCTAATCTAACACAACAAAAATATTAATCCAAATTTTTAAAATAAAAAAAATTATCTTCTCCTATTCAAAACCAAAATTCTTAAAGAAATTACCTTTCTTCCTACTCTATAAAAATTTTAAACACAAAATATCCTTATTTTACTTAATTAATAAATTTTTATAAATCCTTTTTTAATTTAAAACAAAAATTAAACGTCCAAATTTCGTACCCTGGAATTAAATAAAATTTTAGGAATTTCCATCCTTGGATTCAAAAAATTATTGAAAATAAAAAATTCTTCGATTTCCTTATAACACAATTTAAATAATAACAAATCTGTCTAAGATAAAAAAAACTGTCTCCGCCAATACAGAAAGAAATATTTTTAAATATATCCTCCTTCCCAACTCTGTAACAATGTTAAGAATAAAAAACTTTTCTCTTTCAGTTCAGAAAAAAATAAAAAAATAAACTTTTTAAACAAAAAATTATTTCGAACCAAAAGAATTAAAAATTGAATCGTGTGATTTGATATTAAATGGCTTCTAATTTTTAATTTGAGTGTGTAAGTGTTTAGTACTTAAATTGAAAAAGTCTTAGGTTTAAAAATTTACATTTTTCAATTTTAATGACATAGAAGAATATTTTTTAACCGGGAAAACGCCAACAAAATTTTTTCGTAAAACATCAACATTCTATATTTGTTTTGCACTTTTTACTTTTCAAAAAGTTTGAAGTTCTACAATTTTTTTCATTTAAATTTTTTTATATTTTTTAAATCTTTATTTATGTTGTTAAAAGGGCCTTTCCTATTTCTGAAAATAAATCCAATAACCGATATTTTAACATAAATGTAAAAAAAGTCAGTTTAAATTGTTTCTATGTAAAAAAAAGTTTTTTAGCCTATTAACTATAATAAAATTTATCCTCATTGCAAAGAATTTTCGATTAAAAAGCAATTAATCTCTTTAAGTTGGTTTTGAATTTGGATTATTATCATGGGAATTTAAATCACGTTCTGCCGTACGTAGTAAATTTTCGGACCCTGCGTTAAATTATCCACGGGCTTATTACACATTAAGCGTATATGATCACCGATTTATCGAGTTATCGATATCGAATTATAGCTTATAGCGTACACTCCGGGATTCTGATATCACGCAGATATTTGGAAAAGAGTTATATCAATATAAAAGGTGGATTTAGCCAAAATAGGTTTACGCATTAAAAACAAATTTGGAATCACACAGAAAAAACAAAATTGAATTATCGTAAATTACTAAGAAGAAACTTCAAGACAACTGCAAACAAATTTTTTTTATTGTCATTAGATAGACAACGACGTTTCTAGACTAAGATTCCTACCTTGCCGACCTCGCGAAGATTCTACATTCTACAGCTAAAGTGGTTCGTGTCCGTGCTAAGTTTCTAGAATGTTCTTGATGACGTCACAAAATGATATTATATATATTATATATATATTTTAATTACTAGTTTTTATGTGTAGTTCTGAATTTTTTAAATGTAAAAAAATGATTTAGTTCAACTCTCAGCTAAAAAAATGAAATTTCAATCAAGAAGATTAATTTTCTACTAGAAAGATAAATTTTCAAACAAATATTAGAAGTTTGAACTGAAGAAAGTAGTCTTTCAATTAAAAAAAAAAACGAACTGTTAATCAAATTGTTTAATTTTAAACTAAAAAAATAATTTTTCATCCATAAATGAATTAGTTGAATTTTAGATAAAAAAATCTTTTAAACAAAATAATTTAATTCTCCACGAAAAAAAAATAATTCTTAACTAAAAAAGGAAACATTTTCAACAAAAAACCGAATAATTATATTTTCAGTTAAAAACATTAATTTTCAATGAACAAACATTTAATTTTCAATAAATCAATTTTAATTTTTTTAATTTTCAATCAATCTTCAACTAAGGGAATGAAGTTAAAAATAAAAACATAAATATTTCACCTGAATATATGAATTTGAAACAGAACATATGAATTTTCAACATAAAAAGATATATTTTAAACCAAAAATGGAATAGTTTAATTTTGAGTGAAAAATTAATTTTCTACCAAAAAAATTGTTAACAAAAACTTGTAGTTACATTTTCAGTTTAAGAATTAATTTTTAATGAAAAGTACTGAATTTTCAAAAAAAAAAAAAATCATTTTCTACTAAAAAGATAAATTTTTAACTGGAACAAATAATTTTTGAACCAGGAAAAACGAGTTTTTAACAAAAAATGGTATAGTTACATTTCCAGTTAACAAATTAATGTCAGACAAAAGAAATTCAGCAAATTTGGTAAATTCTCAACCATATTTAAATAAGAATAATAATATGCGACCCAAAAGGATGAATTTTTAAAAAAATACATGAATTTTCAACCATACTGTTGAATTTTTAACTGAAAAAGATACAATTTTTAACCAGAAATGAAATAGTTTTATTTTCAATTTAAAAACTAATTGAAAAAAACGAGTTTCAACAAAATAGTTAAACTTTTATCAAAAACTAATGAATTTACGACCAAAAAGGTGCATTTTTATACAAGACATATAATTTTCTACCAAAAAGTCGAAGCTTTAACTAATTTTTAACGGTATAGTTGAATTTTCAAATGCAAAAGATACATTTTAAACAAAAACTGAAACTCAACCGAAAAAGATGAATTTTCATCAAATTAGTTAAATTTTTGAATAAGAAAGATCAATTTTTAACCAAAAATAAAATGGCTAATTTTTCATTTAAAAAAATTCATTATTAACCGATAAAAGATTGATTTACGACCAAAAATAAGAATCTTCTTCTTTTAATCAAAACGTATTTGCTTTATTTACTTTAAAATCAGTTGAGGTTAAGCCAAAACAAAAGAAGAATTTTCGAAAAAAGTTGAATTTTCACGAAAAAGATTTTTCAGTCAAGAAAGAAAAAAAATCAACCAAATTGTTAAATTTTTAATTTGAAAAGGATTTTTCTAAATAACACTTGGATTTTTAACCCGAAAATATAGCATTTTTTAGTTTTCGTTGAAAAAGTATAAAACCTTTGAAATGTTCTTTTAGTAGAAAATAATGTATTTCTTTTCAAACTGAATTAGTTACATTTTTACTTTGTTTCATGAATAAACTAACAATATTTATTGTTTTATTTTTTTGTCACACTGCGCAATATCGTTTCGTGAAGTAATCAAGAACATTCTAGAAACTTAGCACAGACACGAACCACTTCAGCGGTAGAATTATAGAATGTTCGCGATGTCGGTAAGGAAGGAATCTTAATCTGAAACACGCTTGCCCATCTGCCGTTGTCATCTCTTCTTTTCTCTTTTCACCCTTTACAAAAGCTCGATTTTTGCATAAAGTCCTTAACTTGAAAGCGCAGAGTCAACAGCTGAGATAACTCGATTTACTCACTTTTCCCAGACCAGCGGCAGTATCCTCAGCACTTGCGATCAAATCTTGTTTTCGACCAAGATGCTCTACATCGTAAACAATAATCTTTTATATTGTCAGCCTTTACGATCGTTAAATCTTGACTTGTGAATGGTTAACGTTTTTCTTAACAAATGTAAGACTGGACATTTTTAGACACCTTCCAAGTTATACACAATCTAAGGCAGTTCGATGAAGATATATTTAATAAATTACAATAGTATTTAAAATTAAAAGACATTACAGTAAACATTGGTCGACCATTTACCAAACTCTTGCAAAAATTCAAATTTGTGTATATTGCGAGAAGTATAGCTAAAGGACTTCTGTAACACCGGTTCTGTTCCGAGCTAAACAAGCACGGACAAGAACCATTATCGTTTGACGGTAAGTGATCAGTCGCTGGTTTATTGCCGTTTAGCTCGGAAGAGAACCAGTGTTACAGAAGCGCTGCCGCTATACTGCTATTATGCAATAATTCTCTGTGGCTCTAGAAATTATTTTCTTTCTAAAACTGTTTCTTTAGATTAAAAAAGTTCCGACTTCTACTTCTAGAAGATTTACAACTACCTTGGAAATAAAAAAAAGTAAATTTCCCACAAATAGTTCAACTTTTAAATTAAAAAAATACGAGTTTTCCACAAAATAGTTGAATGCCTAACTGAAAGAGACTTCTAGTTAACCAAACAGCTGCACTTTGAACGAAAAGATATGATTTTTGGATAAAATTAGATGAATTCTCCAGCAGAAATAAATAAATTTATAACAAAAACGGTTTATTCAATCAATCTTTAACTAAATACTTCAATTTGTTACCAAAAAAATAATTTTTTACCAAGAAGACCAATCTTCAACAAAATACATGCATTTTCAAAAAGGCGAAATTCTTTAGTCAAGAGAGAAAACAAATTTCAAAAAAAATGTTGTATTGTTAACAAAATATTTCTATTTATAATCTAATAATTACATTTTCAACTAAATAGAATGATTTTTTATTCAAAAGAAACAACTTTCTAACAGAAACAGTTCAGTTTTTGAGCAAACGAATGATATTTCAACTCGGAAAAATTAATTTTCAAATAAAATCATGAACCTATAACCAAATACTTGAATTTTGTTAACAAAACTATCAATTTCCTAGTAAAAAAGAAGAGTTTTCTACAAAATACATAAATTTGCAACAAAATAATTTAAATTTTCAAAAAAAACAGGCATAATGATAGTTTCAGTTTTAAACAAATGTTTATCGCAAAAAAAAATTTTCAACAACCAAAATTGAATTTCTACCAAAACAAGTGATGAATTTTCAATGAAATTTATGAATCTGCAACCAAAAAATGAACTTTCAACAAAAGAATTGAACTTGATACCAAATATTTAAATTTTTAACCTAAAACAGGAATTTAAAAAAAAACATGAATTATTAAGAAAAAATGCATTGATTGACATTTCAGCCAAAAAAGATTTGAATTTAAAATAAAAAACCAGTTGAATTGAACTAAAGAAAATTTTCAACCGAAAATGGAATAATTAAATTTTCAATTAAAAAATAAAAGCTCAACCCTAAACAATCAATTTTAAACAAAATAGTTAAATATTTAAGATAAGAGATGAATTTTGAACTATGGGGAAAAATGGAAAACATTGCATTTTTCAATATTTACATGTCAAAATTCGCGATTAAATATTATGTATAACATTTTGAACACACTTTGAATAATTTTTTAACTGTTTTTCATTTGTTTGTTTAAAAAATGTGCTAATTAATCGAATCATTTAGTTCGAGCAAAAAAAAGTTCGTCATTTGAAAGAAGTACAGCAAAAATGGTTGAAGTGTGTTTCTCTCTTCTTTTTTTTTTAATTGGAAATTGTCGAAAGCTACCCTATGGGCATTGCGAGTATTTTGCTACTATTTTTTAATTTTTTTAAATTTAATTTTCTTGATTAATAAAAGTGTAATTGTTTTAAACAGTATCAAAATTTTGAAATCTCCTTAAAAAATTGTCAACTAGTTTCAATAGACCCCCAGGCGCTATCATAAATATTCTCATCGTCCTTATGCCCCTTTTTCAGCTCTCCGAATCCCAGGCGCAATCCCAAGTGTTATCCTAATCCGGATGCGCCTTTTTCAGTTCACCAAACTCCAGGCGCTATTCCAAGTGTTATACTAACCCGGAGGTCCCTTTTCTAGAAAACAAAATACCCAGGCGAAATCCAAAGTGTTCTGCTAATTCTAGTATCCCTTTTCCAGCTCTCCAAACACCAGGCGCAATCCCAAGTGTTATCCTAATCCGGATGCGCCTTTTTCAGTTCACCAAACTCCAGGCGCCATTCTAAGTGCTATCCTAACCCGGAGGCCCCTTTTCTAGAAAACAAAATACCCAGGCGAAATCCAAAGTGTTCTGCTAATTCTAGTATCCCTTTTCCAGCTCTCCAAACCCCAGGCGCAATCCCAAGTGTTATCCTAATCCGGATGCGCCTTTTTCAGTTCCCCAAACTCCAGGTGACATTCCGAGTGTTATCATAACCCGGAGGCCCCTTTTCTAGAAAACAAAATACCCAGGCGAAATCCAAAGTGTTCTGCTAATTCTAGTATCCCTTTTCCAGCTCTACAAACCCCAGGCGCAATCCCAAGTGTTATCCTAATCCTGATGCGCCTTTTTCAGTTCTCCAAACCACAGATGCAATGACAAGTGTTATCCTAATCCTGGCGCCCCTTTTTCAGCTTTTTAAACTCCAGGCGCCATTCCAAGTGTTCTTCTACTCCTAGTGTCCCCTTTCCAGCTACCCAAACCCCAGACGCAATCCTAAATGTTATTCTAATCCAAGGCCCCATTTCTAGCAAAACAAACCGCGGGGCAAAATCCCAAGTGTTCTGCTAATTCTGGTATCCCTTTTCCAGCTCTCCAAACACCAGGCGCAATGAAAAAAGTTATCCTAATCCTGGTGCCCCTTTTTCAGCTTTTGAAATCACCAGACGAAATCCCAGACGTTCTCCTCGTCCCAGTGCCCCTTTTCCAGCTCTCCAAATCCCTATTGAGACTTTTTGACTCATTTTTTGAGTCTTGCCACTATTTTGCTACTATTCCTGATTCAAATAATTATTTTAATTCATATTATATAAAGTTGACAATGCAATTTTCTATCTAACAACAATTTCTTGATAACGATTGGTACAATAAATTTTAGCTGATGGTGGTAGAACATTCTTTTCAATAGCAACCTTCTATTTGATTCGTTTGCAAATATACGAGGCGTGTTTCAGAGGAAGTGGAAGCAACTTTTTTGGCAAAAAAAGTCAGAACATTGTTCGTTCAATTTATATGCTGACGATCGATCCTCGAAACGGTGAAAGCGGTGCAAAAATAGGAATATAATATTTATGTCCCTATTTACATTTTAAATTGTTACACTAATTGTCTAGGTGCATGAATGGACTCTCGCTTAAAAACGATCGTTCCCAATTTTCAATATAAATTCTGCCTGGTACGAGTATGGCACTGGTAAAAAAATGTTTGAAAAACTTTACATTTTACTACATTTTTTTCCTTCTCTTATTCACAGGTGGGGGCGGGGGGGGGGGGGG
>NC_046663.1:19767557-19774001 GCF_010883055.1 Belonocnema kinseyi
GAGCTCCTAAAAATGCAGAGCCGCAACAAGATCAATTTAAACTATCTAGCTGTCTTTTCAACCAAAAAGGATGCTTTTTAACAAAATTTTTTAATTTTCAACAAAGCAGATTAATTTTCATTGAAAAAAAATTTTTTCAAACAGGAAAATGAATTTTCTACCAAAATAAAAACAAACTAATTTTTAAAATAATAGCTTAATTTTCAATCAAAGAAATTAATTTAAAACTAAAATGATGTGTCTTTATCCAAAAAAATACACCTAAACAGTTAAATTTTCAATTCAAAAAGATAAACGTGCAATAATAAATAGAAGAGTTGAATTTTTAGTAAAAAGACATTATTTTCAACAACAAAATTTCAAAGAAAAATATGAATCTTCAACTAAAAAACAGAAATTTCCAATAAAAAATTAAATAGTTGAATCAGCTACAAAATTAATGCTAACCCCTTCTCCTAAAAAAAACAAAAAAAATAAAAAAGTTATTAAAATAATAACTTTTCAACAAAAAAAAAAGATAAATTTACAACAAAAAATTTACAATAAAAGAGATGAATTTTAGAGTAAAAAATAAGAAATTCTGAAACAATTAAGTGAATTTTTCAAGCTAGAAGATTAATTTTCTACAAAAAGACGATTTTTTCAAAATAATGAATTTTTATTTCAAAAAACTAAATTTATAATAAAAAATCGAAGAGTTAAACTTTCAGTTCAAAACTTCATTTTCACCATAAAAATTAATTTTCAACATAATAATTCAATTTTTCACCAAAATATTTAAGTTTTCTACCAGTGATACAAATTTTCAAACAAATAGTTCAATTTCTTACTAGAATACATGAGTTTCCAGATAAATTATTGAATATTCGGACGAAAAAATTAATTTTTTACCAAAAAAGACAATTTTTATAAAAATAATTAATTTTCAAAAAATAGTTCAGCTTTCCACGAAAAGGATGAGTTTTTAAGCGAAAGTCGTAATTTTCAATCGAAAAAAAAGAAATTTCGACAAAATATATGGATTTTTAAAGAAGAAAGGCCAATTTTCACCAAAAATGAAATTATCATTTTTCAGTTTAAAAATAATTTTTAACAACAAAAAATAAAAGATTTCTAACTAAAATCAAGAATCTTCAACCAGGAAACTGTGGTTTTAATAAAGTACTTCAATTTTCAACTAAGTACTTTTTAGCCAAAAATTTGTATTTTGAATAAAAAAATATAAATATTTTACCTAAAAATATAAATTTCTGAATCAGAAAGACGAATTTTTAACAAAAGAGTTCAATTTTCCACCCAGAAAGATCTTTCAATCAAATGCGACAAAAATAAAAACCAAAAAGTTTTAAACGAAAGTTAAAAATGTGAAAAATAGTTGAATTTTTAATCCGGTTATCAACAAAAAATTAATTTTTAACCAAATAGTAGAATTTTGCACAAAAATAATAAAATTCTCAATAAAAAAAAAATTTTTTAAAAAAATTAATTTTCTATCAAATAACTGAAATTTCAACTAAAAAGGATGAATTAAAAAAAATTACAAATTAATTAGAAAGTTCAATAGAATTAATTTTCCTTTTAAAAAACAACCATCATTTTAATAATTAAGCAAAAATCACCAGTAATTTTTTATGAAAGAAAAAACATTGTCAATCAAGAAAAAATTAAAAAACTTATGAAAAATAATTATTTTAACTAATTCAGTTCGCTTTTAAGTATAAAAACGAGAACAAGAGTAGAAAAGGGAAAAGTCTGTGAAGCATGCAATACTTAGAAATAGGAATTTTCATAATTTACATACTGCAGAATTTTTTTTTTAATAAACATTAAAGTCGATTTTAATACTTTCAAAATATTTGGTTAGAAAACGGGAAATTGTGTTTTTTACATTAATTTGAAACTATTTTGTTAAATTTGTGAAACTGAATACTAAATAATTTAAAATATTTAGTTTGTTTTTAAAAGTTTGTCAAAGTTGGATAGAATGGCGAAATATCGCCTAGGAGGCGTGCTACAAATTCGTGTTAAGACAATGACATATCGTCCTGCTTAACATTTAACAAAGCTCATTGCGAAAGCAATCAAAACTTGGGTCGAACTGTGCCAAGTCGAACTAACATAACTAGCACCCACATCGTTCTGTCGAAGAAATAAGTTGATTGTTTATTTGCTTCGAGACGGCAGATAATCGGTAATTACTTACCCATCTCAATATCGATAACTCAATTATCAGTAGATTTCCCAAGACCTAGACTTAACACTTCCATCTGATGCAGAGAACTTATTTGTCTTGGATTCAATTTACTTCACTGAAATGTCCTTCGTTTTCTTCCACTCTCTTAATTAATTGCTTTCCTCTTTTAATTAGATTCTAGTTTACAATACAAATAAGAGAAGTTAAAAGTATTGTGCGATTGAACTTTTCATCAAACTGAATTCTTACATTGAATTTATTCTGCCTGAATTAGGGTAGTCTGAATTAAGGTAGTCTGCATTTTTGTAGTCGGAATTAAGGTCGGCTAAATTCAGTTAGTTTGAATTAGGGTAGTCCAAATAAGGGTAGTCTGAACTTGGATAGTCTGAATTATGGCACTCTCAACTCTTGTAGTCTGAATTAGGTTAGTTTTAATTAAGGTCGACTGAATTAAGGTAGTCCTAATTAAATCAGGCTGAAATCAGATAATTTGAATTAGGACCGTCTCAATTAAGGAAGACTGAATTAGGGTAGTACGAATGAAGGTCGTCTGAATTAAGGCCCTATGAATGAGAGTAGTCTAAATAAGGGTAGTCTGAATTAAGATAACTGAGGTGCCAAGAATCATAAATAAAACCCTGATTTATTACGATGCAAATTTTTTTTATTGGTAAGAAGCGAACTTTTCATTAAACTGAATTCTTAGCTGGAATTTATTTTTTCTGAATTAAGGTAGTCTGAATTAAGGTATGCCGAATGATGATAGTCTGCAATATGGTCGTCTGAATGAAAGTAATTCTCGTGCCAAAAATCATCAGGAAAACCCTCATTTATTACAACCCAGCCATATTCTTTTAAACTGATAACTATTTTTTCTTCTCTTATATTGCGTGCTTGAATTTGTCATTATGTTGAATTCTTAACTCGAACCTATTTTTTCTGCATTAAGGTAGACTGAATAAAGGAAGGCTGAATTGGGGTAGTCTGTATTAGGGTAGTCTGAATGAAAGTAATTGTCATGCTAAAAATAATTTTAAAAAAACCTAATTTATTTAAAATCCAAGTATTTTCTTTTAAATTGGTAATTATTTGTTTTTCTTTTCTAAATCAAATTCTGGTTTTTAATGTGAATAACAGAAGGTAAAACTATTTTGCGGTTGAACTTTTCATTAAACTTAATTCTTAAATTGAATTTATTTTGTTCGATTTAAGGTGGTCTAAATTAAGACAACCTGAATTAAGGTAGGCTGAATTAAGGTAGTCTGAACTAGGTTAGTCAGAATGAAGGTAATTGTTAAGCCAAAAATCATTAAGAAACCCTTAATTTATAAAAATGTAACCATTTTCTATTAAATTGATAATTATTTGTTTTTCTTTTTTAAATAAAATTCTGGTTTTTAATATAAATAAAAGAAGGTAAAACTATTTTACGCTTGAAATTTTCACTAAACGGAATTCTTAGCTTGAATTTATTCTGTCTGAATTAAGGTAGACTCAATTAGGTAAGTCTGAATTAACGTAGTTGTGCTAAAAATAAAAATAAAACCCTGAATTATTAAAATCCTACCATTTTTTTAATTGGAGAGCAGTTACATTAAAAAAAAAAGATTCAATTGAAAAAACTATTGTCAAGATTGTCTACTTTGCTAATAAAAAACTATTTGATTGGTTGGAGAATTTTAATATTTTGACCAAAATTAATTTTTCTTAGAAAATTCATCTTCTTAATTAAAAAGAAACGTACTTGTTAAAAACTTAAACTAATTTTTTAATCAATTTTATTAGTTGAAGATTCATCTCTTTAGTTACAAATTTAAATGTTTTGTTGAAAATTCTTTTTTTAAGCTGAAAATCCATTTTTTCGAAATTCAAATTTATATATTCCATTTATTATTGAAGATTAATAGTTTTTAGTTGAAAATACTATTATTTGATTTGGTTTAAAAAAATTATGAATCAATTCTTTTGAACTGTAAATCTGTCTATTCTATTTTTAATTGAAGGTTGATCTTTTTTAGTTGAAAATTTCATTTTTGGTATAAATAAACTTTTTGTTAAATACTAAAAAAAACTGTTCCGTAAAATATAAATTTATCGGATAAAACATGAAACATTTTTTGAAAATAATTTTTTTACGGTAGAAAAATATATCGAAATTTAATTCTTTTACTAAAAATTCGTCGTTTTGGATAAAAAATTTTTTAAATCTCAGTCGAAATTTTTTATATACTTTTTTTAAATTGAATTTCTTGCCCAAAAAGTATTAGGTTAAAAGTTGAAATAATTTCCTAAAACATCAGTTTTCTCGATGAAGATTCTTAATTTTTAGTTAAAAGTTGTTTAGTTTAAAATTGTACTATTTTCTTGAAATTTTTTTTATTAACTTTTTACGCTGGGAAAGTAACGATTTCATTTTTCGTTATAATTTCTCATCCTTAGTTAAAAATTAACCAATTATTCTTGATTCGTCAAAATCGTTTTCTGCGTGAAAACCTAATATTAAAATAAGCTTTTAAAATAATTTAGTAATAAATGTGGCAAATGACAGAAATTTGAACAGAGTATCAAAAATATTTTAAAGCAAGTTTACAACCGAGTCGCGCGTATGAGCAGTGCTCATAATGAATTCTGAAGAGAGGTTAAAAAATAATTTAATTACACGGTACAAATATGCGAAAACGGGCGCCTGACATTCATGAAATCAGTTATTCGTGGCAGACGTAAAATATGAAAATATTAACCGAGCATTTGAAATCCGCCATTATATAGTCATATACAGCACGTGGAACGCACGTTATGATCGTAGAGATTAAAATTTTTTTTTTTATGCCGCGGTTACGTGAATGGACTAGTAATTTTTCAGAGATTTTGTAACATCCCAACGGATCCGTGAGCTTACTCATTTATAAAAAAACATTTAACATGAGCCTTTATGGAGAAAATTAAAAACTACACGGTTAACTAATTTTTGAATTTTTGAGAACAATAGTTTTTTAGTTTTAATGTAAAAAAAGCCTTTTAATGTTTAGTTATAAGACGCTAAATGAATACCAATTTTATTCAAAGGAGTTCGAAAGAGTAGTAAAGGTTCAGCTTTAGTAAGACAAACTTGAGTCACCGCAAGAACCACGAGATAAATAAGTCAATATATGAATTATATATTTTCCTCTTCTTAGCATCTCTCACAGTTTCTTAAAATATTTACGCGATTCGATCTATATTGGACTATAATTTTCCTTCGCTGGAAATACCTCCGCATAATTCTACGGTTACTCACAGGAAAGTGGATAATTTATGTGCCTAAAGACTATGGATGATGCACGAACGTTTTCGAATTTGATGAATTATAAATACCTCATAAGTAGGATAAAATAATTATACAAATTTTTTTTAATAAATATTAAATTTTACACTGTCAAAGTAACTTTAAAAAACAAGAGCAGTTCTTCCGAAGCCTTTGTGGTATAATTGGTTAACGCTCGACTCATGTATGTTGGCGTTCGCGGTTCAAATCCGGGCTCAGGCAGATTTTTTTAATTAATAAAAATAAGAAAGAGTAAACTAGAAACTCACATGACTTCGTGACTCGATTACATACCTGAAACATAAGAGAGAATTTTGTTAATTTACTATCAAAGTTGTAATAATTGAATAAAAATATTATTTTCAATTATTTTTATTACTTATCCAAACCAACGAAAACAATTTGATTTGAGTGCCGCTACCACATTAAAAGATCTTAGAGCGTAGCTCGGAAACCCTGATTTGGCAAGCAGCAGTTAAGATTTTACGAGGCAATTTTTACAAAATCTAATATTCATTACCATAAAACAATTACACGTTGTTCTTCGACCAATTTTGCGAGGACGGCTTTTCAGCGCCTCATAACACCCAAGAACTTTTCACATAAATTCAAAGTACATCACTTTAACGAGCGCATAATGACACTGAAAAGTATAAGACACCAATAACGTAACTGAAGGAGTAAAGTCGAGAAGATGGTAAAATAGAAGACGACAGTTATTAGAAAATTTAATTTTTGAATAAAAATGAACCTGATAACAGAAGAAATAAATTCTACTTTTACAAAATGACCTTATTTATCTTATTTATCTTACTTATTAAAATTATCTTTATTAATTTCTGTCTACAGCTCTCCCGAGCCCAAAAATCCCCCCTGTACAGGAGATCCAGTTCCAAAAAAATCATTCCTAAATGTATAATCTACTAGTCCCGTATGATCCAGCCCC
>NC_046663.1:19774015-19803336 GCF_010883055.1 Belonocnema kinseyi
CCCCCCCCCCCCAGTGTAAATTCAGATTTTCTAGCTTCATTTAGATCCAAAAATCACCCCTAAGTGTAAAATCCCTTTTCCAGTTTTCCCCGGCCCAAAGATCACCCCTAAGTGTATAATCTCCTTCTTCAGTATCATCCAACCTAAAAATTATTCCTTAGTGTAAAATCCCCTTTTCCAGCCTGATCCAGCCCCAAAAATCACCCGTAAGAGTAAAATCCCCTTTTCCAGCTCCAACCAGTCCTAAAAATGTTCCCAGGTGTATAATCCGCCTTTCTAGTATTATCTAGTCTCGAAAGTGACCTCTAAGTATAAAATCCTCTTTTCCAGCCGCATACAACCCCTAAAATTAACCCCTAGGTGTAAAAACCCTTTTCCAGCTTTCTTCAGTCTAAAAATCACCTCTGCTCTTCCCAGTCTTAAAAAACAATCCGAAGTGTAGTCTGCTTGTCCAGTATAATGCAGGCCCAAAAATCCTCCCTAAGTGTATAATCTCCTTACTCAGAGTGATACAGCCCCGAAAGTCAATCTTAAGTTCAAAATCCCCCTTTTCAGCCTAATTCAACCCCGAAAATCATCCCAAATGTAAAGTCCCCTTTTCCAGCTCTCCCCAACGATAAAAATAAACCCCGTTCCGGCTCGCCCCACCCTTAAACATCTCCCGTGGTCACCCAGTCCCAAGGCTACCCCTGTCCAGCTCGCCCCTCCCTGAAAAATCACCTATCAAAAAAAAATCTCTTGTGTACAGCTCTCCTCCGCCCTAAAAAACGGCGAAAAATGCAAAATCCCTTTTCTAGCCTGATGTAGTCGCAAAAATCAACCCTAGCTATAAAATCCCCTTTTTCAGTTCCACCCAGTACCCAAAAATCACCCCTAATGTATAACCTCCTTGTCGAGTATGATCCACCCCCAAAATTCGACCCTTAGTACAAAATCCCCTTTTCCAGCCTGACCCTGCTCCAAAAATCAAAATCCTTTTCAGCTATCCCTGACCCCAAAATTTACCTCTTCTCGGCTTTTTTAAGCCATAACAAAAAACACATCCAGCTTTTAACAGCTCCAAAAATCACCCTGTCCAGCTCTACCCTACCCAGCTCCACCCGGTCCCAAAAATTGTTCATCCCAGATTCGCCATCCCTGAAAGTCACAACCCAGTATAAAATTTCCTGTTTTAGCTCTCCCCAGACCTAAAAATGACCCTTAAGTGTAAAATCCCCTTGTTCAGCCTGATGCAGCCCCGAAGATCACCCCTAGGTGTAAAATCCCCTTTTCCAGCACTCTACAGACCTAAAAATTACCTCTAAGTGTAAAACCTCTTTTCCAGTCTGACATAGTCCTGAAAATTACCCCTAGGTATACAAGCCCCTTTCCAGCTGCACCCAGCCCCAAAAATAACACCTCTGTGTAAAAAACCCTTTCCAAGCGCTCATCAGTCCCAAAAATCAAATGTAAGTTCAAAATCCCCTTGTTCAGTTTGATTCAGTACTCAAAATCATCCCTAGGTGTGAAATCCCTTTCTTAGGCCTGATCCATTTCCAAAAATCACCCCTAGGTGTTCAAGCTCCTTTTCTAGTTGCACACAGCCCCAAAACTAACCTCTAAGTGCCAAAATCCCTTTCCAAGCGCTCATTACTCCCAAAAATCAATTCTAAGTTCAAAATTCTCTTGTCCAGCCTGATCTATCCCTAAAAGTTACCCTTAAGTGGAATAATTAATTCCTCGAATCAATATTGGAAAAATTGCATGACACTATTTTCCTGCTATTCACACTACTTTGAGTTTCTCAAATGAATTTTCTGCCTAAGTGATTTTAATATTGCCTTTCATGTTAACTTGTGTTTCATCCTTGGAAAAAAAATCTTGAGGAATGGTGATTTTCACTGTTCGTTAACGAGTCTCATCTGCTATACGTGTTCACTTACTCTTCGCACCCAAGCCACGTAGCATCGCACGCCGACCAATGAAAACGTAATTAATGGTGTTGTACTTGTAGGCGGTGCCAAGGACCATTTGCGGTAATTTGCATGGATATTATTCTTTTTAAAACAAACGCTACTCGTGCGACCCTCGGAATACCGAATAACGGATCTTCACGCCGCTAAGTTCACCTCCTGCATGAAAAACATTTGTACCCTCGTCACTTACGTGTTAATGTTAACCCTTATATGTGGACGTGATTTCATTTTTGCACTGACATGGACGTGTGGTCTCGCAGACCACTGTGTGGTCTGACCGACCGCACATACGTTCATACCAATTTATCACTTTTTGCCTAAATGAAGGATAATCAGGACGTAAAATTGAGAGAGAAATATAAAATTGGGACGCTATCGTGGCCGTGCGGTCTCGTGGACCAAGTATGAGCTTTCAATTGAAATTACTCGTTAATTAAACATGCAGGATTTCACGTGGTTCATCTACCTCGGCGAAAGCTAAACTAAAATTAAAGTTGCTTGTAACGGCAGCATCAAACACAGCGAGCATGGTGCGGTCTGTGAGACCGCACGGCCAATACTCCCAGGTTACAGTTTTTGAATTTAAAAAAATCTATTTCTTACAGATAAAAATATTTCGGAATTTTTCAACTCAGAATTACAATTTTTTCAAAGTTCCCTAATTTTGGTCAAATGAATTTCGGTCAAATAATCCACTTTGAGCTCTGCCCTAAATTAGGGAAAATTGAGAAATTGTCAATTAATTGCTTGTTCTGCAAAATTCATATTTAATGATATACAATCACAAAATTGCTGGTGCACGAACGGATTTGTGCACTGGACCTGCAAACTGTTTCCGATTTTGAATCCATCGGTACGTACTAGCGTGTTATGTTTAAATCTGTCTGGTACCATCTGTTCGAATATTCACTTCAGATTCAAATTAAATTTTAATCTCCTTTCTAATTAATCAATTCATTTAAGGGCTGTCTATAAATTACATAAACATTTTTGTCTGAAATTTTGAAACCTTTGGGATCATTTTACTGTTTCTCAAGGATTATACAGCCAAAAAAAAGTTGCATTAAAAAATGAAATTAACAACAAAGACAAAATTTATCAAATCAAAAAGACTAATTTTCAAAAAGAGTTGAATGTTTGACCAAGAAGAATTTTTCAGTCAATTTATTTTTAAAATGTCATAAAAAATCTTGCATTTTTTATCTAAGATTGATTTTTCACTTTGCTGAAAAGATACGTTTTTAACGAAATTCATAAATCTTCAACCATATAGATAATTTTCAACCGAGAAAATTAATTTTCTACTAAAAAAGACAATTTTAAATAAATGACATAACTTTTTAATCAGACAGCTGAACTAAAAAAAAAAAGATAAATTTTAACAAACAAACAAAAAACAATACCTAAATTTTTGATACAAAAAATTAATTTTCTACAAGAGTTGAATTTTTCAACAAAAAAGTTTACTTTTTTAACCAAGAAGAAAAATATTTTCAAAAAGGATGAAATCTCAACAAAGGTCATCAACATTAAAGCAAATAATTAAATTTTTATCAGCGAAGATTACTTCTCGACACAAAAAAAATACAATTTTTGATAAATATTTGATTTCTTAAAGTAAAAAACATCAATTTTTTGTTACAAAAAAATTAATTTCGAGAAAAAAAACTATTTCTCTACATAAAAGTTTAATCTTTTACCACGTAGTTGAATTTCCTACTTAGTTGTTGAATTGTCAGTTTAAAAAATGAATTTTTAACAAATAAGAGCGAATATTCAACTAAAAAGATAATAGTTAATATTCAAGTTCAAATTTTTGTGCAACCCAACAGTTGCATTTTAACGAAAAAGTTTAGATTTCTTTAAAAAAAGACAAATTTTCAACAAAATACATAACTTTTCAACTAAATTTCAGTTTTCAGTTAAGAAAATTAATTAGCAACAAAATAAAACGGATTTTTAATTAAATAATTCAAGTTTTAACTGGAATTGTTATGTTTTTATGTCGAAAAATTAATTTCCAAAGAAAAAATTTCATAAAATAATTATATTTTAAATTAAAGTGTTGAATTTTTAATTAAACTAATGAATCTTCAATAAAAAAATTCATTTTTAACAAAAAAATCTAAACTTTCAGCTAAGTTGTTGCATTTTGATTAAAATGTGATAAATTCTCAACTAAAAATGAACTCAGTTATATTTCAAACAAAACATATTTTAATTTTAAATTAAAAATAGTTGAATTTAATCAAAAAATACATATAATTCGACATTTTTTACCAAATAGTTTAATTTTCATTTTAGAACCTAATTTTTATTAAATAAAAACAAATTTATAACAAAAATATAATATTTAATATTTTAATTCAAAAATATTTTTTATTTTAAGTCAAAAAATTTAAAATTTTTCACCTAACCGTTGCATTTTTAAACAAAAAGTTAAAATTTGTATTAAAAAAATATATAAATTTGCAACAAAACACATACATTTTTAACCAAATAGTTGAACTTTCAAATGAATAGAGAAATATTTAGCAAAAAGTTAAAGGTTTTAATTTTCTGTTAACAAAAATAATTATAAAATAACAAAGTATTTTTAACTAAATAATTAAAGTTTCAACTGAAAGTTATATTTTTATTTCAAAAAACTATTGTTCAAAGAAAAAAATGGCATAAAATAGTTAGATTTTGAATTAAAGAGATAAGGTTTCAATTAAATGAATATTCAACCAAAAAAGTAATTTTTAACCAAAAAGTTTAACTCTCAACCAAGTAGTTATATTTTCATTAAAATTTTATGAATACTCAACTACAAATTAACTATTTAATATTACAATAAAAAAATGTGCAATCGACAAGATTAATTTCCTATAAAAAAAGGAAGAACTTTTAACAAAATACATAAATTTTCAGCTAAAGTCTCAACTAAAAAATATAAGTTTTCTACTAAAAATGGACTAGTTCAATTTTCATTAGAAAAAAAAAATTTGAACAAAATAATTAAACTTTCGTAGACAACTTTACAATTATTAAAGAAAGTTAAAATTATAAAGATTTTCATAAATCAGAAAAAAGAGCAAGCAGCAAGATCTCGATTTTCCCGAAAACGTAAAAAAAGCATATATTGCCTTTGGAAACTAATACTCAGATAATAAACTTTTATTAAAAAAATTATGAACCCAAGCTTAAATTTGCAACTGGCCATCTCCCTTTGCAAAGTGGGTCACAAAAAGCGATAATTTTTCTTCGAAGAAAAATAGTTGAGGAAAGGTACGCTTGGTCGGAAGCTGAACGTCATTAATCCCAAAAATAGGAGATAGGAGGTAGAACGAAGCGATGCCTATGAGACTGGGGGGGTGGGGGGGGGGGGGGGGGGGGGGGGGGGGGGGGTAAAGCGAGAGTTGCTGTCATTGATAGTTGTGATTAATGCGCGAGAAGCCTTGATTACGCAACCGAACGAGCGACAATGTTCTCTGCTTAGTCTCAATTTCTGCCTGGATCCCAGAGACGATCTGACTATCGACAGGAGTCAAATATATGCACTTTTCGGGTATCTGTCACTTCCTCCATCCTGCCTGATCAGTATTGATGCTGCTGTTGAGTGCTCCAGCCTTCACTTTTTCGAGAAACCTTTCTTTTATTATTACAGTGAAACCCTTCAATAGCCCTCCCTTCTATAGCCCTCCCTCCTATATCCCTTCCGAAAATTGACGCCGCGCCGCAGGTAGATAACTGGAGCATAATTAAAATAAAGGCATTTCAGAAATAAATAACATTTTATTATACAAATTTATGTTACCCAATTGAACAAAACTAAAGTTGAATCTGTATACAATTTAATATTGTGAACTAAATTATTCAGCTGATAATTAATGAATGACTCAGTAACATTAAAAGCATTAAACAATTATTTTTATCAATTAAAAAAATTATGTAACAGGAATAGGGGTATTTTAAATACAAAAAAAACTTTCATTAAACAAATCTTTATTTAATATTGTGGAAAAATTATTCAGCTAATAAGTAATTAATCAGTTTATAATATGCAAAGGATTTAAGCATTATTTTCAGTGAATCAATAAAATAATTTTTATTCTACATTTTTAGAAAATTTGAATTATTTATACCAATTTGAACTATTCCGGGAGAAACAAAAATATATTGCCACATAATTTCGAAATCAGAATCCAGATGCTCATTTAACATCGAAAAACTTTACAAAAATAATGCAACTGGAATGGAGGTATTTTAAACATTTACAAACTTTTATTATACAAATTATGACCAATACTAAATTACATAAACTTGTAATAAATAATAAATATATCTTGCTCAATTAAAAGAAATAACAATTCAATCTTTAGGTAATTTAATATCGTTAAAAAATCAGGTGATAATTAATGTGTCCATAACCATTTTAAAAAATAATTCCGATTTTTTCCACTGTTTTGAAGAAGCTTTCCTTTTTTTTCGTTTTTTGGCTTCAATAAAAATTGGATTATTAAAACCCAATAAGACAATTGATCCATTTTTCCCTGAATGTAAATTTGTTTACATTGAAAATGTTTTTTCATTTTAATTTGTGGTTCAATTCACCCATTTTCGTTAAAAATTCTACAGTTTGGTTGAAAATTTAATTATTTAGTTGCAACTATAACCATTTTGTGCAGACATCCTTTTTGGTAGAAAATACAACTCCTTTGTTGTGAATTCGTTTTACTGGTTGCAAATTCAACTTTTTTTTTAAACTTCTTTTCTTGGTTAAAAATTAATATTTTCCTTATTAAAAATTGAGCTATTCTCTTTTTGGATAAAAATTAATCGTTTTTACTTGAAAACTCATCTTTTTTGATAGAAAATTAATTTTTTTGGTTGAAAACTTAGCTGCTTGATTAAAAGTTGCATTAATTTGTTTAGAATTTGATTTATTAGTTGAGGATTGATCTCATGGGTTGAAAATTAAATTTTTTGTTTAAAATTCACATGGTCATGGAAAATGATCGTTTTCACATATTTTACTGCTCGAAAATTGAAATATTATATTTTTGGATGAAATCTTATTGTTTTTAATTGAAAATTCGTCTTTTTCGATAGAAAAATAATTTTCTTTGTTGAGAACTTAACTAATTTGTTTAAAGTTAACCTATTTTGTTTAGAATTAAATTTATTGGTTAAATATTGATCTCTTTGGTTGCAAATTAAATTTTTTGTTTAAAATTCATATTTTCGGGTTGAAAATTCAAATTTTTCGTAGAAATTTTACTTTTTTTGATTATGCGTACAACTGATTTGTTAAAAACTAATGTGATTTTGTTGACGACTGGAGTATTTTGTTTAAAAAATTCGTTGGTTTGTTTGTTTATATTCTGTTTTTGCTTTAAAACATTTTGTTGTTGAAATATCAACTATCACATTTTTTATTAAAAATTCATCTCGTTAGTTGATAAATTTACATTTTTCGTTGAAAATGCGTTTTTTTTGTGTTTCAAACTTAATTTAAAAAAATTAAAATGTAAGATTTCTTTAAGTAGATCTTTGTAGGTTGAAAATATTAAATATTTTGTTAAAAAGTCATCCTTCTTGATCGAAAATCCCACTGTCTTTAAAAAATTGTCCCCTTTTGTTTAAAAATTAAAACAATTTAGTTTAGTTTGGTTAAAGTTTGTTTAACTATTTATGTCGGTTGGTAATTAATTGGTTTCGTTAAAAATTAAACTCTGTGGTTTGAAAAGTCATCTTTTTATTTTGAAAATTCAACTTTTTTTGTCAAATATTTAACATTGTCCTTGAACATTCGGCTTTTTGGATAGAAAATAAGTTTTTTTTTTAATGGAAAAATTCAAATATGTTGAAATGAACTCATCTCTTTTGCTTAAAAGTTTAATTTTTTATTGTAAATGCAAATTTTTTGTCAACAATTATTTTTTAAATTTAATTCAACTACGTGATTAAAATTTCACTTTTGTAGGTTGAAAATTCAGCTTGTCGCTTAAAAATTCAACTATTTTATTAAAAATTCAACCAGTTTGTTAAAAAGTCATATTTTTGTTTAGAAATTAAACTGTTTTATTTGATATTCGTCTTTTAGATTGAAAATTCGTCGTTTTGAATTGAAAATTAATCTGATTTTGTAGGAAAGTGGTTGGTAGAAAATTTAACTGTCGTGGAAAAAAATTCATCTTTTTGACTTTTAGATTCAACTATTTGTTCTAAACTGTAAACTTTCATGTTTAAAAATTAAATCATGGGGTTCAAAATTAATAATTTCAAGTAAAAAATTCAACTAGTTATTTAAAAATTTCACTTTATGGTTGGAAATTTGCCTCTTACTTGAAAGTTCATCCAATTTTTTGCAAATGCAAATGTTTGGTCTAAAATTAATTAATTTTTTTGGTTCTAATTTCCACTATTTGGTTAAAAATTTATTTTTTCCGAATTGAAAGTCAACCAACAAATATCGTCTGTAATTAGCATCATACATTACTCTCTCGTTGAAACGTTTCCAAAAGTTTTAGCCACCTGAGTGTTTTGGCGAAAAGCACTGAGCGAGTAGATGTGGGGGGGGGGGGGGGGGGGGGGGGGGGGGGGGGGGGCTCGTGTTAATATGATTGATGGTAGATTCTGGCAGGGAATCAGCAGGTGCCTCGAAACTTTGCTGAGTAATTCATTGCGTGTACCTGAGCAAGCTGAAGCCAGAAAGGAGAAGAGGAAGCAAAGGAGAAACAATGAAACGAAGATGGAAAAGGATTGAGAAGATGCGCTAATTGGTTTTCAGAACCGAGCATTTTATCCAATTTATGAGGAATAGTGAAAGTAAAAAAAAATGGTATTTATTGGCTAGACTCAAAGAATGCATTTTGTGAAAAAATGGAAAGAAAAATTGGGCGCTGCTCATGTAGCTGAGGGATAGCCAGAGACTGTTGTCAATCTTTGATAACATGTCCTTTGTACTAATAAGGAATAAAATACTGAACATGAAATTTTTTTAATTTTGTAGTTAGTAGTTTTGAAATATTGCATTTAAAATCTAAATTCTAGCAATCGCTCAGTTACATGAGCGCAGCTACATGCTCGCCAGAAGCTCTCGCCGATCTTTAATTAGAGATCCTTTGTACTAATTAGGAATAAAATACGAAACATAAAACTTTTTAATTTTTCAGTTAGTAATTTAGAAATATTATATTTAAAATCTCCATTTCGGCGATTTTGTAGCTACGTGAGCGCAGCTACATGAGCGCAGCTATTTATTAAAAACTCAACTACTTAATAACGTTTTCCGTTAGTGTGACTTCTTACACTGATTGATACAGTACCGCAGAATTAATGTATAGAGAAGATGCGCTAATTGTTTTCCAGAACCGAAGATTTTTATCCATTTGATGAGGAATAGTAACAGTCTGAAAACTGGTATTTATTGACTAAATTCGAATAATACATTTTGTGAAAGAATGAAAAAAATAAACAATGCTCATGTAGCTGCGGAATCGCCAGAAGTTGTCGCCGATCTTTGATTAGAGGTGCTTTGTACTAATGAGGAAGAAAATACGAAACATGAACACTTTTTAATTTTGCAGTTAGTAGTTTAGAAATATTGAATGTAAAATCTAAATTCTGGCAATCCCTTAACTACATGAGCGCACCTACATGAATACAGCTACATGAGATCAGATACTTAATAAAAACTCGACCACTTAATAACGTTTTCCATTAGTGTGGCTTCTTACGCTGATTGATAGAATACCGCATAATTAATGTATGGAGAAGATGCGCTCATTGTTTTCCAGAACCGAGGATTTTTATCCATTTGATGAGGAATAGTAAAAGTCTGAAAACTGGTATTTATTGATTAGATTCGAATAATACATTTTAAGAATGAATAAAATTAATCGCTAGAAGTTGTCGCCGATCTTTGCTTAGAGGTCCTTTGTACTAGTGAGGAATAAAATACGAAACATGAACACTTTTTTATTTTGCAGTTAGTAGTTTAGAAATATTGAATTTAAAATCTAAATTCTGGCAAAGCCTCAACTACATGAGCGCACCTACATGAGCGCAGCTACATGAGCTCAGCTACTTAATAAAAACTCATCTACTTAATAACGTTTTCCATCAGGGTGACTTCTTACGCTGATTGATGCAGTACCGCATAATTAATGGATCGAGAAAATTAACTAAGATCTAAGTATAATTAAATTTGTATTAATTAATATTTAAATATCCCGCTTAATGGTTTCAACGTTCTGACTAACCTTCGACTCTTAAAGGTTGTGTCGTGATTTTTTTTGAAATGGAAAGTACTACAAACTCCTCAATTAAGAAGGTTTTTTATTTTCTACGAGTTTTAAATACAAGTCCTTTTAAAAAGTTATCAAAAATCTTTGGCAGCCACTTCGCTTCTGTGTTTTCGTTACATATTCTAACTTCATGGAAAAAGTTTCTACTCGGGTAAATAACGGTTCGCCGTAGAAAATACTTCAGAGTTAAATACAAGAAATAAGCAAATAAAAGAAATGATCTTTTCCTGTATTTTGAAGATTTCAGTCACTTTTAGTAGGAATTTTATTAAATAAAGTTGTAATAAATTTGAATTATTTGAATTTTTTAAATTTTTATTTCAAATTTTTGTATTCCGATTATAAAATATTTTATGTTAAAATGTTATCAGATTATAATCCTGGTATTTGAATATTAATAGTCTACAAAAATAAGTTCTTTAAGTTAATTCCTCCTGAAAATTTCACTTTTATTTGAAAATCTTATTATTTGATTGAAAATTCAATGATTCTGTTAAAAATTTATGGTGTCTGGAAACTATTTGCCATGAACAAATTTTTTTATTGAAATATCTGATATTACATCATTAGTTGAAAAATCATCTCTTTGGTAGAAAATTCCTATTTTTTTAGGTCCAAAATTAATTAATCATCTGAAAATTTTTTTTTTTTTTAGCTAGAAGATTAACTCTTTTTCAATTAAAAATTCAACTACTTTGGTAAAAGTGGAAATAATTTTTAAATATTTATTTTTGTTGAAAATACGTTTTTTTGAATGTAATTTTTTCAGGCAAATTGAACTTTTTCATTTTTTGTTGTAAATTGAGTTTTTAGCTGAAAATCACACCATTTGTTTAAAAAATTCTTATTTTTTGTTTAAAATTCACCTTTTGTGGTAGTAAAATTGATTTTAAATTTTCTCTTTTTCAATTGAAAATGCAGCTATTGGGTTGGAGATTCATATTTTTGGATTGAAAACTTGAATATTTTTTTGGAAACTCGTTCTTTTTTGGTTTAAAATTCGCCTTCGGTGTTAGGATTTTTTTTGGTAGAAATTTCATCTTTTTTGGTTGAAATATTAACCAACTAAAAAAAAAAGAATTTTTTATTCAAAAGTAGAATAGTCCAATTTTCAGTTAAAAAATAAATATTTAACCAAAAAAATGAATTGACAATAAAATTTTAGAATGTTGAAGCCAACGAGAAGAATAGTATACAAAACAGTTGAATTTACAGCCAAAAATATTCTTTTTTATGTAATAAATTAATTTTCTGCCAAATTGATGAATTTTGTATCCAAAAAGAAAATATAAATTTTTGATTGAATAGTTACATTTTCAGATAACAAAATTATTTCTAAAAAAAAACGAGCCAATAAAATAAATGTTTAACAAAGAAGTTTAAATTTGCATCAATTACATAAACTTTTACTAAACAATTAAATTTGAAACAAAAAATATTAATTTTCCACCAAATACATGAAGTGACGACAAAGTTGTTAAATTTTCAACAAAAGAATTTGGTTTTTCAATAAAAATAGAATTTTTCACGAAATTGTCAATAACTTAGTAACTTTAACCCAAATAAGTGAATTTTATATCAAAATAATTTAATTTTCAAACAAATTGCTGAATTTTCTAGGCCAAAAGGCGATTTTTAAAAAACAAAACTATTCAATTATAAGCCCAAAAAATGAATTTTGAACAAAAAAGTTAATTTACGGACCAATAGTTGAATTTTCAATTCGAATTATTAATAATTATTTGGATGAAAATGAAACTGTTTTGTTAAAATTTTAATTCTTTTAGTCTTTTTTAATTTTTATTCCGCCATTTAAATGAAAATTCATCTTTTTGTTAAAAATTCAACAATTTGGTTGAAAATTCATATTTTTAGGTCGAGAATTGAATTAATTTTTTGAAAATTAACAATTTGCTTGAAAATTTAAGCATCTAGTTAAAAATTATTTTTTTGAAATTATTAATTATTAATTATTTTTAAGAAATCTACTATTCTTTAACTTTTTGTTAAAAAAAAGTTTAACTGTTTTGTTGAAAATTCTTCATTTTGAAATAAAATTATTCTTTTATGGCGAAAAACTTCTCTTTTGTGGTTAGAATAATAAATGAATTTAAAATCTTTTACTTCAATCTGACTTGTTTTATTCTTTTGAAGAAAATAAAAAATTGACCAACTAAATCAATTCAGGGAATTTTAAAAAATAAGTTTTTTTTCAAATAATTGTTTCTGCATGTGCTTCATTAATATTTGAAGTACGTATCGAATTTCGATAAAATCACTCGACATCATATTTGCTTACAGTTATTTCATATGTTTGAAGTCGTTGAATAAATAATCTTTATCGAAAAGGATTTTATTGTGCGTACACTCTCAGTGACTTTCCACTTTATGAGATTTTGTTATGCTCTTCACGACTATAAATCCCAACTTACCATTCTCTACCTTTCTTGGCAAAGGAAAATCTGCAGATATTTTTCTATCCGTGGAATTTAATACGATTCCGTCTCCTGTTTCACTTATTTTACAAATGCACAACTCAAGTTTCCCTGCCTCAGTACGATCAATAACTTTTCCCAGGTACCGATCTTCAAATAATGTTATTGTTAATTAATATAAATTGTCGTTTAACAATGAGATAGATGAGAAAATATTGCCAAGAATTTCTAATGCCATTATTTCACGGTTAAGCTCCTAAATATTTATTGCAGGTTACTCAGAAATTTCTGGTGAAATGCGGCTTTTCCCAAATACGACAGTCGTCGTTTAACAATAATAGAGATAGAGAGAAACCTCTGGATTCTAAAAACTATTGTTTCGTAAATTTTGAGCCAAAATTTGAAATGATTAATAAAAAAGTCGCGAGTCAGTACTTAGGCATGACCACGCACCTTTTCGTTAATCGCAGCTTATTCCGCAATTTCTGATGAAACTCGAAATTTCTGGTGAAACTCCGAAAAAACTCGAATCACTGACAAATTCGAGACTTTTACTGAAGCGTGAGGAAAATTTTACAAATAGAATTTTAAATCACGTGAATTTACTTTTAATTTAACCTGAATTTTCCTTAATCTATCTAGAGCTATTTTTAATACTTTAGAATTATTTTGATTTTCTTTTAATTCACCCTGACTCCTCATGAATTCTGATAAATTAACTGCAATGTTACTGAAACCAATTAAAAATTTTGATTTTTTTCAATTGATTTGAATTTGTGTAAAATTCACTTTAAATTCATTTTAATTCTTTTGCGTTAAAGAAATTAAATAAATCAAGATAAATTACTTTTAAAAAATCAAGGGAATTCTCTTGATTTCTTTAAATTTCTCTGGAAGTTTTAGAATGAATTTTTCTGAATCGACAATAATTTGAATGAATTCAAAGAATTTTTTCAACCTTCTGAAACTTTTGCCAATTAATTTGATTTCTTTAATGACCTTGATTTTTTTTATTCGCCTCAATTTTTTTAATTCACCTCTAATTCCTTTCAATTTACCTTGAATTTCTTTAATTTATTTTTAATTTATTTTAACTCACCTTGAACTTTTATATGTTTTATCCAATTCTTCTCAATTTCCTTTAATTCCTTTCAATTCAATAGAAATTTATTTAATTTATTGGTTTAAATTGATTCTCAATTTATTTGATTTATTTTGAATTCTCCCGGAATTTCGTTCACTAGGATTTTATTTATTCGGTGGCAATTTTTTTACTTTATAAATGTTGCTTAATTTACTAAAATTATCGTGAATTTTGTCAAAGTATCTAAAATTTTTTTTAATTCATTTGAATTTAGCTTGCATTGTTTAAAATTTTTTTTAAATGTTCACGGTCGAAATTGAAAAAATTGCAATACTGAAACTTTTTTTCATTTTTCGCAATGTAAAACGTTCTATTAAAATTTTTTTAAATTATCAAATGAAAGTGTTGAATTTTTATGTATAAGTAACAACCAAGCAATTATTAATTTGAAACATTTTGGTTTCTGACTTTTTTCTTGAATTGAAGGCCGGGAAAATTTGTACTGTTAAAATTTTTCTTGTATTGCAAGAGACGTAATTTTGGTTTTTAATTTTCTCTGAATTGGAATTAGTAAATTTTTAACGAATTAAATCATTTTTGATTAAAAAAAACAAATGTAGATCCAAATTGTTAAATTTTGTAATAGAAAAGGTAAATTTTCTACCCAAAATGTAACGGTTAAATTTCAAGTTTAAAAAATTAACTTTCAACCAAGCTGGTGAATTTCCAACTAAAATTTCCATTAGAAATTTAATTCTTAAACAAAAAATCGAATTTTGAGAAAAATAGTTAAATTTTTTATTGAAATATTAAATTTTTTAGTTGAATAATTTATTTTCAACAAAAGTAGTTACATTTTTAAAAAGAGACGAATTTTGAATTGAAATGAAGCTTCAAAACAAACAAATTAATTTTTAACAAAAGAGTTTCGTTTTTAACAACCAGTAGTTGAATTTGCAAGAAAATAAAGGGAAAATTCCTAACGGGAAATGCAAAAAAAGTTTATATTATAAGTCACAAATATTTCCTCCTCGAAATACTACTTCTGCTCTAAAACCTAGTAGAAGCACTTTCTTATTCAAAATTTCGAAAAAAGAAACTTTTAAATTGTGACGAATGTTCAAATGGAACAGGAATTTTTTAAATTTCTGTCTTAAAAATAACAGTATTAATTCTTTTGAAAAATTCCCGTTCAATGTAAAAAATTTCTAAATTGACCAAAATTATTAAAATAATGGAAACTTTAATTTTTCTATAATCAGAAATAAATCCCCGGCTTTAAGTAAATTCCTAGTAATTTCCCACTAAGCTACTTGAGAGATCTATCCAGTAGCTTAGTGGATAGAACACTCGACGGACGATCAAAAGACTTGGGTTCGATTCCAAGCAAAGCCAAGGGAAAGGGGATATTTTTTTGTAGATAAAACTTTAATTTAAAGTTTTAGTAATGTGAAAAGTATCTCATCTAATCGGTGATTTAGCACCCCTGTGATAATACATATTCCCTATATTTCATATCTATGACCCTTTAAGAGCAAATCTTTCCAGTTGGCATGTCTGTAAAAAATTTTCTTTCAATCTCTCCAGTAGCTTAATGGATAGAGCACCCGACCAGAAATCGGAAGACCTGTGTTCGATTCCCAGCGGAGCGAAGGAGGGATCTTTTTTCACGGATAAAATTAAAATTTAAAATTTCAATTAAATTCATGGGAGACTTTACGAAGATCGTGAAGACTACTATGCTAAATGGGAATGGAAAGAGTCTAATATAGCAAGGAAAACGTTTGAAAGGAACTTTGAAAGACAAAGTCGTAATCGCTTTTCTCCGTTTTAGCTAAAAAGGATTCTCTAGTTGTTCGCCTCTTCTTGAACGCGTTTAATGGAATCGAATCGGGAATTTGGTTTTCCTCGCCATAATAGAAGAACTTCGTTCCTTCCATCGAGAAACAACGATGAGAGGTTTTCGTTCCACCGGATTCCTGATGTGAACGGTGACGATTGGATTATTTAAACTTTTCGTCCAAGTTTTTCCACCCTAAGAAACTTATATCCCTGTTTCGTTCCTCGGACTGATCGAATCGAGAAAATGGGAAAAATTCCAGCTTCTTCCTTTTACAAGTTCTGAACGAAACTTTCCTAAAACTGTCCTTCCAACTGAACCACTTTTCGAATTGGTAATTCCTCATGACAATTTAGAATTTAGAATTAAATTAATTTCCCAGAGCCTATACGGAATTTCCTGCAGCGTGATCTAATTTGGGGCGAAGTTTGAGAACAAAGAACTGAGAAATAATGGAAGAAAGTGATTTCTGGAAAGTTAAAAGCCATGGATTAAGAAGCTTTCCGCCTTAGTCTGTTATTCGAGCACTTTTCCGTGGTTTCCTTCTTCTACCCTCTCCTGATTGCCTTTTTCCTTTTCCTCGAACTATAAAGAACGCGAATTGAAAAATTATCAGCTAATTGAATTATATCGAAGAAATTTCTATTCTTTATTGTTGGATTCATCCACGATTATTTCTTATTTGAGCAAAAAGTGATGAATTAGTAGGGATTCGACGAGCGGTCGCTCAGACCACGCGGTGGTCTGTCAGACCTCCGGCCTATTTTAGTGCGAAAATAAAATCACGTCAATACCTAAATGTTAATTCTTGAATTTTCAACCAAAAAGATGAATTTTCCACCGAGAAAATTAATTATTTATAAAAATACGTATTCTTAAAGAAATAGTTCAATTGTACGCCAAAGATATTCAACTTTTAACATTTTTTTTTTAAATCAATTAAAACCTATGTTTTAAAACATCTTGAAGTTTTCACTTTGTTAATTTAATAAATTAAGAGAAAAGGCTAGTTTTACGTCAATTAGTCTAATGAGGAAAAATCGTTATAACGGAAGACGAGGGATTATCTTCTGAAAGGGATTATTTTCTGATTATCTATCGAATGCACATTTTTCTGTTAAATCATTCACGACTTTAATTATTCTTTCCTGGATAGGTATTAAAAAGACGAAACTTTAGTAGGACTTAATCCATGGCTGAGATGGGAAAGAGTAGATATCTGCGAAAGACTTAGGGATAATTATAAAGGAACATTCAGTTCTCAGACGAAGATTTAATTTCTCATTATTATGCGAAAAATAGATTTTTTTTTGAAGGAATTGATTTTTTGCAATAATTTGTCATCAGTTTAAAAAAAATTAAATGGCTAAATTTTTTCCGAACTTCTACTCAAATCCTAGTGAAAAATTCCCTAAAATTTCCAGGGCTTTCTAGGTATCTGTCAGGTATTTTCAGGTATTAGATATTTCGAGAGTTTATTATAAATCATTTTATTCAAGTTTTTTTAGAACCAAAAAACCGCTTTCTAAACGAACAATTGAATTTTTTATTAAAAAGGATCAATTTTTCACCAAATATTTTAATTTTGAACTAAGAATTTACAATTTCAACCAAAAATCAAATTTCAAAAAAAAGATCAATTTTCAACGAAAAGATATCAATTTTCCATCGAACATTACATAATTAAATACTTAAGTTAAAAAATTAATTTTCAACCGAAGAGGCGGAGGTTAAACTAAAACGATGAATTATTAAAATGGATCTGTTGAATTTTAAGTTGGAAAAATTAATTATCAACCAGAAAACTAAATTTTCAATTTAAATAATGAATCTTTAAATGTAATAGTTGACTTTTTAACAAAAGAGTTTAACTTTTAACCAACTAGATGAATTTTGAAGCAAAAAGATTATTTTAAACTGAAAATTGTGATTCTTAAATTTAAATAATTGAAATTTCAACCAAGGAAATGAATTTTTTTCTAAAACAGAATATTTTTTAACCAAATTAGTTGAATTTTCAATGAAGACAAATACATTTTACAAACAAAAGTAGAGTAATTAAATTATTAACCAAAAAATAATAATTTGAACGAAAACAAATTTTCAACCAAATATATGAATTTTCGAATAAAAAAAATTGTAACGTAATATAGAAAAATTTTAAAAATTATTATTCTACAAGAAATGAGTTGTGAACTATAAAGAAGGAATATTCAACTAGAATAGTTAAATTTGCAGTTAAGAAAGTTAAACACCATAAAAAAAAAGTTTTCAACTAAAAAATTCAAGTTTGAACTCGAATAGTAACATTTTTCATGACAAAAAAGTTTTCAGAATATACTCAAATTTTCAACCAAAGCGATAAATTTTTAATTAAAAAAGATCAATTTTCAACCACAAAGATTAATTTTCTAATAAAGAAGATAAGTTTCTAACGAACTACATGAACTTTAAATTACTGAAAAATATAAAATTTTAAATAAAAAATTAATAGTTTAATTTCCAGTTAAAAATGTAATTGACAATAAAAAAACGAGGTATTAATGAAATAATTTAAGTTTCAAGTGAAATAGTTATATTTTTATTTCGAAAAATTAATTATCAGCTAAAAAAATGCATGAAACAGTTTAATTTACAATTAAAAATATGAGTTTGCAATTAAAAATATGAATTTGCAATTAAAATAATGAATCCTCCATTGAAAAATTAATTTCGATCACAAGAGTTTAACTTTCAACCAAAAAGTGTAGTTTTTATTAAAATATTATGAATACTCAACAAAAAATGTACTATCTGGTTGATATTTTAACCAAAAAATATTTTTATTATAAACAGAAAATACATAGTTAAATTCAACGTAAAAAATTGAATATTTAACCAAAAATAGTTGAATCCCGAACAAAAAAGAGGTAATGTTTTCCAAAAAAATTATTTTTCTACGAAAGAGTTGTATTTTTGTATGAATTTTCAATAAAACAGTTTTCAACTTGAATTTACAATATGAACTTGCGGTCTCATAGACCGCACCATTCATTTTCTAAATGGATCCCAAATACAAGTGGTGTAAAAGATCAGTAATAATCAAATTTGATGGAATTAATTAATTTCTTACTTATTCTAATCACCCTTCATATACATTTAAAAGTCTGATAACAAAACCTTCTTTACTCATTTAATTAATCATAAATGTGGTCTGTGAGACCCCAGTCGGTCTGTGAGACCTTCAGCGGTCTGTAAGACCTCCAGCGGTCTGTGAGACCCCAGTCGGTCTGTGAGACCGCCTGAGTGCAAAAATGAAATCACGTCCACAGTAGAATTAAACGAAAAAAGTCGAATTTCAAAGCAAAAATTAAATAATTAAATTTTGAGTTAAAAATATCATTTCCAACAACAAAAACAAACGGATTTCCAACAAAATCCTTTGTTTTTAAGTAAAACCCGACCTCTCGTTCGACGCTATTCTTCCTGTTCAACATAGTTACAATTAAAATACGCCTTAATTGAAGCACACACGAAACTCCTCTTAATGGGATGCTATCAGTAGATAACAGTTGTAATGAGTATACTAGTGAAACTTTAGAGTATCGCGTTGTTATTATCTTAATTCTGGAAGTACTTCCTCTAGTCAATCCAATGAAAAATATTGTTCAACAACTTCTAATGGAAGCAAATTGATCATTAATTTTATATTGATTACATATATAATGATTTTTTATTTAATTATGACACAAAACTTCGTTTCAAAATTCCCTGAATTTTCTTTGACTTTTCCCTCAACAATTCTTTATTTTCCTTAACAACTAATGTTCGAAGATTAGCAGTTAAATCGTGCAGCATTTTTAACAAAAAATCTTTTATAAACGAAATCAAATAATTTCAAAACACGAATTTTAAATAATACATTATGTATTGATTTCAATGAAAAAGATTAATTTTTAACAAAATACTTAAATTTTCAACAAAATAATTTAATTTTCAAAAGAATAGTTGAAATTTTCAACAAATGGTCGATTTTTTCGAACAAAAATGATTTAACTTCAAAGAAAAATATTTGCATTTTCAACCAAATAATTTAATTTTTCAGTAACCAGTTTAACTTTCAAAGAAAAAAAGAGGAATTTTCAGTCTAAAAGGATTAAATCCAAATAGACGAATTTCCACAAAATAGTAAAATTTTCGACAACAATTTGATTAGCCTAATAGTTTAATTTTCAATCCAAATAAAGACGAATTTTCGAAAAAATATAATACTTGATATTTCAGAAGATTAATTTTTCACCAAAAAAGACGAATTTTAAAACAAAAAGTTGAATTTTTAACTAAAACCGATAAATTTTCAGGTAAAAGTGAAAAACTTAAATTTTTTAATGAAAAAAGTAACTTCAGTCAAGAATGAAAAACAATTTAATACAAATTGTTAAAATTTAGAACCAAAAGAGAAATTTCCGGTAAAATAGTAAAATTGTCAACCCTAAAATGTAAATTTTGGACACAAAAGTTAAATTTTCAAACTACGAAAATGAACTTGCGACCAAGAATGAAAAAATTAATTTTCAACCAAAAAAAAAGAATTTTTAAAACAGCAGTTGCATTATCAAACAAATAATTGAATTTTAATAAAACAATTAAATTTTCAACGAAATAGGTGAATTTTCAAAAAATCAGTTGCATTTTCAAACAAAGAATTGAATTTTTTACAACACAGTTAAGTTTTCATAAAAAAGAAGTGAATTTCCAACCCAAAGCTACACATTTTTTTGTCCAAATAGAACAATTTTCATCAAAATACTTGAATTTTTGACAAAATAATTTAATTTTTAACCAAATAGGTGATTTTTCAACAAAAAGATAAATAATCAACTAAAAATTGAATGGCTCATATTTTAACCAACAAAAAATGAATTTTCAAAACAATAGTTAAATTTTGAACCAAGAGTTCAATTTTCAATACAATGAATAAATTTTCAACAAAATGAAATTTCTACCATAAAGGATAAGTTTTAAAAGTAGAAAAAGAGTATTTTTAACAAAAACCGATGAATTTCTAAGGAAAATGGAAAATATAAACTCAGTAAAAAATAGTCTAATTTTGTATTTAAAAAATCATATTTAAACGAACTTTGAACAAATCACGATTTTTAAGTCCAGAAAAAAAAAGAAGTTAAAAATTAGAGAAATTTAAATTTGTGTCACGATGTTTGTCACCACTAAACTCCAAAACTACTTAACCGATCTTAATAAAATGTTGTATACTGTGTTTAATTTTGTCCAAATTAAAGGATAGGATACTTTTTATCTGATTTAATTACCTAAATATCTTTTTATTGCAGATTATATGTTTCTATTTGTGTATTCCATAAGTTTCTAACAGATAGCGTTGTAAGTTAGTTTGTGGACCGACACTTCAACATTTCACGTTATCTAGGTTGGGTAAGCAGGCAATAGATGGCGCCAAATTTAGTATGATATAAATTCACCGTAGTATAACTAAGCAACAGGACCGCGTAGATGGGGCTACTAGCAGTTGTAGGAAGCCCGAAAGCGGGGTGACTGAAAGCGAGAGTTTGGTGTAAATCAGAAACTTAATCTTATACCATTTTTAACATATCCTCTTTTATAAACGGTATAATTTCTGACAAATAAAAATCTCTGACTTTACTTCCATTGGTCGTACACTTTAAATCGTTGTGCGAATCTCAATATTTATTTCCCACTTGAAACAAAAAATCATACGATGCACTTTGCTCTGATAGGGAGTGGAACTTTTATCTCCACCTGATGTGGGATCAAACTCACTTTTCACTGAGTACTCGCAGACAAGTTCGTGAATTGGCAGAGTTCGCGTGTAACCATCTGATATTATCAAATCGCATGTCCGCCAAGGAATAAAATTGGCGAGCGCGTATTTACGAAGCAATTTGTCGAAGTGAGTCTCGCTTTGATAGTTTCCCATCCAACCTACAAATTAAATAACCTAAGTAAACAAACTCTTGGTTATCAAATGGGAATTTCCAATTTAGTGATTGCCCAATATCAAAATTTAAGGCATTAATTCTGCCGTCTTGATAAAAAAAACACATCTACGCCGATGTGTTTCTTTATTAGAATCTCGATCATTCTGCTAACCTAAAAAATTCCTGAAAATACAATCAAGAATTTAACGATCAAATTTGGACAAGCACCATAAAATGTTCGAATTGCAATCTGAAAAAAAAGGTTTCCTCTTTTTTCCCCCTAAAAAAAAAGAAAAAATGCGTTTTCCTTTTGGACAAAAATAAAAAAGAGGAAAGAAAAATGAGAAGGCAATCAACCAAATCCCCTTTCTTCCCTTTTTTATTTATTTTTTATTTTTATTATTAAAAATAATAATAAAATAACATTTTTAGCCGGCAAAAATAACACTGAAAAAATTCTGCTAACCTTCCTGATACTGAATTATAGGTCCTATCATGGGTAGAGTTCGAAAGGCGGTAATTTATGTCAGGAACGCCAAGAACTTACCGGTAAGTTCTCAATCGATTCTATTTTCAAGAATTTACGAGAATTTATGATTAAAATGATAAATTTTCAAAAAAATAGTAGAATTTTATGTTAAAAAAGAATTTAGTGGACTTTTTACGATCAAGACATTTAGTTTTAAAAGAGAAATAAGTTTCTACTAAAAAAAATTTAATTTTAAATCCAAAAACACTAATTTTAAATAAAAAAGCATAGCATTTTAACAAATGTTTTGAATCCTCTACTAAATAGTTGCATTTTTGTCGAAAAACGATCAAATTTCTCTTTAAAAAATGAATTTTTCTCATAAAAAATAAAATATAAGTAGTTGAATATTCATCACACAAAAATTCCAGTTGATTTTTTAAGCTCAAAGTATGAATTTTTAAACAACAAATAATTTTCTACGAGATTAATTTAAACAAATATTAAATTTTATACGAAAAAGTTAAATTTTCAACAAAAAAGCAGGATTTTAAACCAACAAGCATGATTTTCAACCGAATTGTAGAATTTTCAAACAAAGAGTTAAATTTTCATCTAAAATGATTTCAATTGACTTTTCAACACGAAAATACGAATGTTAAGCAAAGAATACATTTTCTAAAAATATTTGCAATTATTAATAACAAAATAATTGTATTTTCATCCAAGAAAGGTGCAATATTTCTTATGAAAAAGATGAAATTTCAAATCAAAGAGACAAACTTAAAAAAAAATCATCCAAAAAAGATTTCAATGGACTTATCAGTAGCAAAATATTAGTTTTAAACAAAAGGTTAATGCTGTGTAAAAATAGTGGAATTTTTATCCCAAAAAGTCGATTTTTTAACAAAATACTTTAATTTGCAACCAACAAGTATATCTTTTAAGAAATTTGTTAAATTTTCAACAAAATAATAAAACTGATAACTAAAAAGATAATTTTTCGGAGAAAGTTTTTGAAAATTTGCGAAAATTATGTACTTGAGTGAAGCCCCCCCCTCTTTGTAAAAATTTGTAACAAAATATCTCGACTCCCCCCCCCCCCGAGCTGTTGCATAATCGGTAAAGATTATTCTTTGAGTAACTTTTAACGACAAATAAAAGCGTAACCTTCAACTTTACCTTGAACTTTACCTTCAAGGTCATTTCAAGATCAACTTTATTTTTTACAGGGGAAGCCCTATTTTTTACATAGGTAACCAAAAGAGTGGGAAATTTTATGCTTAAAAATGTACTCTGGTCCATGCCATTGCTCCTGGGTAACGCTAAACGTAAAGAACACAAAGCTGACCCTTAAATGACCTTGAAAGTCAAATTCAAGGTGTAATTACGGTTCACCTTTGGGTTTCTCTTTGAAACATAAATTTTCAACTAAAATTATAGAATATTCAACTGGAATAGTATTATCATTTTCAATTTGAAAAAAAATTATTTGGAACTAAAAAAGGAATAAATTTTCAATAAAATAGTTGAATTTTCGCTAAAAAAATTCATTTTCAACAAAAAAAAACAATTTTTCAATTGCATAGTTTATTTTTTAATTAAATAAATGGATTTTTAATTAGCAATGAATTGAATTTCAAAGCTAAAAGATGAATTTTCAACTAGAATGATGAAAATTTAACTGGAATACTTGAATTTTCAACTACAAAGAAGAATTTTTAAACAAGGAGATTAACGTATAAAAACATTATTTTCCACCAAAAAAAGTAAATTTTTTACAAAAAATTAGTTATTTTAAAACAAAATAAGTGAATTTTTAACGAAATAAATCAATTTTCAATCAAAACAGACATTTTTATATCCAAATTGTTCAAATTGATTAATTTTCAACTAAAATAAAAATCTTTAACTGGCATAGTTGAATTGTATACCTACCAAAAAGGTGAATTTCCAAACAATGAGATTAATTTGCTACAAAAAGGACTAAGTTTTACCCAAATTATATGAATTAAAAAAAATCTTCAATTTTTTAATAAAAAATACCAATTTTCAACCGAATAACTGAATTTTTCGTTAAAAGTTCAATTCTCATAAAAAATGAGATTTTCTGAAAAATTGTTAAATTTTCTGTAAAGAAATTCTTCTTCAACCAAATAAGAAACAAATTTTCTATAAAATATATAATTTTTCAACCAAAGAAATGAATTTTTAATTAAAATGATTATTCTTCAACAAAAAATATAATTTTTAATAAAAAGTTTATTGTTCAACCAAATAAATTTGTTTATAACCTAGCTGATGAACTTTTAACTACAATGATGAACATTTTACTGGAATACTAGAATTTTTAACCAGAAATATTAATTTTTAAAGCAAAAAATTGACTTTTAAAGCAAAAAAATAATTTTCTACTAAAAGAGTCGATTTTTTAACAAAATACGTGAATTTTTGACGTAATAAAAGAATTTTGAATTTAAACGTTAAACATAAAGAACACAAATTTGACCTTGAAATTACCTTGAGGGTCAATTTCAAAGTAAAATTAAAGTTCAACATTGGATTTCTCTTTGAAAGTTACTTCAAGAACGACCCAAGTCGGGCCTTGCTTCAATTTGAATGACCTTCAGCAGACCTCCAAAGTAAGACCACTTTCCTTCGACCTGAATAAATATTTAAATTTAAAATTTCCCGTTCTTTCGATTGACGATGTCGAAAATAGGGGGTTGTCGCAGGGTTGACCTTAAAATGACCTTGAAGGTAAATTTCAAGCTCAAATTGAATATCACCAAGAATGACCTTAGCCCATTTGAATAATATTTTATCTGGATAGTTATTTAGGTTTTTCCAGATTTTTTGGAAACCCTGCATATCAGAAGAGTTAGCAGAAAGATCGAGATTTTAAAGAAGAGACAGGGTATCTTTGAACAGCTGATCCTCCTAAAAAAGAAGATCCAACTTTTCTTATTTTTAAAACTGATGCGTTTTTCCCGCAAAGCAGTTTTTCAAAGTTCCAACTTTAAAAATAGACAAACGAACCTCTATAATCTAGACCCATATAACACCAGATGTTAAATTTGGATTAAAAAGTTCAAAGTTATTATTCACCGATCACAAATAAGGTGGTATCTGCAAAACAAGGTTATTATTAATTTATGGAATGAATAACGTAAAGACGAGAGGGGTACCAGTCAGAAAATAAGATCGCGTCCGATCTCGTCTTGCAATAAGTATCAGGACTAGTCGTGAATCGCCCTTTTCATGTAGACGCCCACATAATTTCAACCGGAAACTCACGCAGATCATGAAGTTGATTCATCATGAAGTTGATCCATCATGATAGGGCGCAGGTGTTGTTGAAATAAAGTTTGCAAAGTAATTATTCGAAGCGTACTTTAAAGGAGACATACGATTAAAGAACTCCATTTTGAACTTGATGTATTCACTATGTTTGTCACCACTAAACTCCGAAACTAATTAACCGATCTTTATGAAATTCTGAATACTGCGTGTAATTTGGTCCAATTTAAAGGATTGGATACTTTTTATCTGATTTAATTACCTAAATATTTTTTTTATTGCAGATTATATGTTTTTATTTGTGTACTCCATAAGTTTCTAACAGATAGCGGTGTAAATTAGTTGGTGGACCGACACTTCAAGATTTCACGTTATCTTGGTTAACTTAAATTTTTTCTAAAAAATAATTTTCTCCTACGCTTGCCAAGAATCAAAACAAAGAACTTCCGACTGCCGGTCGGGTGCTTTTCCCTTAAGCTACTCGAGAGATCGAAAGAAGAATCCTTATTCAGAAATACAGATTTTCAAACTTTCTGTCATCCTTTTATAACACAGATTGCTCGAAAAATTTGAATACAAAACACCTGGCAAAATAATTCGAGTATTTCTGAAAAAAGATCCTTCTTTCAGTCTCCTTAGTAGCTTAAGGGAAAAGCACCTGACTGGCAATCGGAAATTCTAGGGTTCAATTCCCAGTGGAGCGAAGTAGATTTTTTCTTATTCAGAAGGAATTTAATTTTAGAAGTTTTCCCTGACATCTAATAATCCTAGAACCAGAAGAACAGCTGCGCTTGACACCTGCGGAAGCGGCGTAGAGATTAAAACACTGCCGTCGTGCAACGTGTTACCCGTTACCATACGTCTAACGATGTGTCGAGAACGTTATGTTAAATTACATCCCCTTCCGTGTTATACGAGGTTGACAGAAGTGCATGATACAACATTCTACATCAAAGCAAGCTAGATAAGACCAATCTCATATAACTACCAGCCTGGTATTACTCATAGGAGTTATGACCATTTTGCTACACGCAGAAACTTAAGAAAAGCGTGATATCTGCAATTCCTTCTCCAACTCCGTATATTACCTCGATTACATCAAAAATATTTCCAAAATATTTCATGTATTAAAAAAATCCAACGTGATTTTAAAGTTGGGATCATTATCCTTCAAATGCAATTGCCTTTGTCAACAATTTAATAAAAAAAAAAAACAATCATCGTTTTTTTTCATTTTTGTTAGTTCCTAAAGAAATGTGTGTAATTTTTTAAGGAAGTTGTAGATTTAAAAAGAATCAAAATAAAATAGATGCGTATTTGTATTTTCATGAAATTGAGCCCCAGATGTCTTTTTTATATAGATTTTTGATCAATCTAAACATTCTTTAACAAAAAAAACAACAACAAATTGCTGGAATAGTGGAATTTCAAGCCAAGCAGGTGACATTTTTAACTAAAATGATGAATTTTTAACTGACATACTTGAATTTTTAATGAAAAAGACGAATTTAAAAAAAAAAATAATTATTTACTACCACAAAATATATGAATTTTAATGAAACAGTTACATTTTTAATCAAATGAGACAAAATTTCGACCAACTAGTTGAATGTTAAACAAGCAAAAAAACAACGAAAAAAACAATTTTCAACAGAAAATGGAATAGTTACATTTTTAGTAAAACAAATTAATTTTCATATTAACTGGTGAATTTTCAACTAAAGTGATGAGTCCGTAACTGTAATAGTATAATTTTAAACAAAAAAGTGAGTTAAAAAATAAATCTTCAATTAATATAGTTGAACTTCAAATATAAAAAGAAAATTGTACCTAAAAAAGTAAATTGTCAATCAAAACTTAAATAATTAAGTTTCAGGTTCACAAAATCAATGTTCAACAAAAAAAAACGATTTTTTAACTAAAAAATATCATTTTTCCACGAAAAATTTAATAATTAAATTCACTTTCAAAAAATGAATGTTCAACCGAAAAATGAATTTCTAAATAAAATTATAAAATGTTTAATTGGAATAGTATTTTCAGTTGAGGAAAAATATTATTTTCAATCCAAAAAGAATTAAAATTTTCAATAAAATAGTTAAATTTTCGATAAAAAATTCCTTTTCATCAAAAGAAAAGAACCATTTTTTAATTAAATAGCTAATTTTTAATCGAAGAAATAAATTTCTGACTAAAATAATGAATCGCAAATTAATTAATTAATTTTTCAACAAGAATTTATTTGTCAAATAAGTAAATTTTATTCTAACCTGAAAGATGAATTTTCAACTAAAACTATAAATATTTAATTGGAATACTTCAATTTTCAAACAAGAAGAAGCATTTTTAAACCTAAATAATTAATGAATTAATAAATAATTTAATTGATTTAAGTAAATAATTAAATTTTTTAGCAAAAATACCTTGTTTCTACACAGAATAAACATTTTGTTTGGAAAATTGAATTTTCCATTGAAAATTGATATTCTGCTGGATAAATTCCAGCTAACAGAATGGATTTAAAATTGAAAATTGACTGTTCTCAAATCCAGAATTTTAATTCTTTAAGCAAATTCATTTTAATGCAGAAATAAAATTCTTTAAAAAAAATCCATGTTCAAATCAAGACTCATTTTTTTCGAAAATTCTCAATTTCAACTTAGAATTAGAAATTTTTTATACAATTCCCTGGTCAAATTCATAATTTTTTTTTCGAAAATATCTCGTCTCAACTTGGAATTAGAATTCATTATTTAAAGAATTCTCAGCTCCAGCTCGAAATTTATTTTTGAATTTTTAAATTTACCGTCCCAAGAAAAATCATAATAAATTCAGAATTTTATTCCTTTTCAAAAATATCCAGTACTAGCTCGGAATTTGATAAAATTTGAAAATTACCGGTTCCAAGTCAGAATTATAATTATTTTGGATAAATTTCGGTTCCAAACATAAACTTGTAAAAAATTCGAAATTCTGCGTTCAATTTAAATGTTACATTATTTTTATTTTAAATATTTTAAAATCCTTAAGCTTTTACGAAATTTTATTTTTAAATCTTGAAACAACTCCATATTATTTAAAATTTTCCAAATTATTTTTTTTAATTCTGCAAATTAAAGATTTTTTTTAAATCTTCCAGACTTACATTTAGCAAATTTTTAAATCTTTATAAATCTTTTTAAAGATTCTTTTAAAATTGGTTTATTATAATAAAAAATAATTTTCAATTTTTTTAGGAAATGTTTTTTCTTCTTCTGAACTCTGTCAAAATTCTTAAAAAGCTTCTGAATTTGTTGTTCGAAATCTGCCAAAATCTGTATTTTGTTTTATATTAGGCCGTGGGCTATGGGCACCGAAATTTTGGTACAAATAGTCGGATTTTGTGGGTACCCGTAGACATTTCGTTTGCATTTTTTAAAAATAATTACAAATTTTAAATCAATTTTAAATATTTTCAAATTAAAATTAAAATTGAAATTTGGTTAAATAGAAGAAATAAAATGGTAGCGTACCATGATTAGTTTTTTTTGTTTAGTTTTGAATATTTAATTTATAATTATTAATTACAAATTAACAGTTAGATATTTTTAAATATTAGGTAACTGTTCTTTTTCTATATTGAAAAGCTTCAAATTGCATGGTCCCCTAAGGATTTACATTTTTCTTGCATCTTCTTTATTCCTTTACACCCCCCCCCCCCCCCCAACACACTTACTTGGTGGTGAAAGGTGGACCTACAGTTTAAGGTGGGTTCCGAACCACCAAGAGGAACAGCTTTAAGTACTTAGAGAAAAAATATTGTATAGTGAAATTATAATTTTAATTTAATAAAAGTCTTTAATTATAAATATATTATTTTGAACTTATTTTAAAATTTAAAATATTTTATAAAGTTTTAATAGTGAGTTTACATTTGTTTAACTATTAAGACTTTCCAATTGAAAAAGTTTAATTTTTAATGTTAAAATCGGGATATTCTAAAATTGAGAA
>NC_046663.1:19803436-19810502 GCF_010883055.1 Belonocnema kinseyi
AAAGTTTTAATAGTGAGTTTACATTTGTTTAACTATTAAGACTTTCCAATTGAAAAAGTTTAATTTTTAATGTTAAAATCGGGATATTCTAAAATTGAGAACTGATTCCGAATCGTCTTGTACAATCAGGTATTATTTACTTTTTAAATCTTGAAGTACAATTGAATAAAAAAATCATTAATTAATTTATATTCGCAGTTGATCAATTAAAAATGCTTTTTATCAAAAATCTTCGATTATAAACGCTTCTACTTCTTTAAAACTGCATTTTAAAAATCTTTTAATTGAAATCTACGCTTAAAAATTAAAAATCTAAAATGGAAAATTTTTAAATTGAAAGATATAATTGAAAAAGATCACTAAAAACGGTTAAAAATAAAGTTGGAGGGTTTTTTTTTTAAATTTCAAAATAAAAAAAAAGAAATTCACGGTAATTTCCCGATCTCAAAAAAATCCCGGTAATTTCCCACTTTTCCCGGTCCAGCAGTCACCATGTAATAGCAATAATGTGATCAGCATCGCTTCTACGGGATGCATTATTCAGATAATAATAATCGAAGCTTCACAATATTCAACCAACGAGAATGACTCTTGAATAAATGCTAATTTAAATGCAAATTACATATGTACAACATTTTGTAGCGAATCGTAACAATGCAAATTTTGCAAAATGTATAATATACAGTTACGGACTATAGCAGCCATGTATATATTTGTTCCGTGTCAAGAAAATTTGGATATATTGTGTGTCCCGTGACGTGAACGAGCTGTATCCTAATAAGTTATTGTCTCCCTCATAGCTACTATTCGAGACACAAATTCCACTCGCTTTCATATATCTCTATACACTACGGCAATTGTAGTCCGAAAACTGAGCATAATGGAGGTCATAACTTACAGACGTAAAGTTGGCCTAACTTTGGCAGCTAAACTTTATGACCATTCCGGGAAAACAATTTCGTCATATCAATTTTTTCAAATCCTTAAAATGCGATAAAAAAAAATTAGTGATAATTCATATTGAAATGAAGGCTCGGTGTCTATAAATCTTCACTGGTGCCTGCCGGAAACAGTCAAGACTTGTTCGAGGCGCCTCAAATCATTTACACTACCGTCGGAAATTATCTACGTGGCTAGCAAGAGCGATACTAAAAATCACTGCTGCATTTAAAACATAACTTCTTTTTGAAAATAGTAAAAAAAATGTCAATAAAACGTTGGAAAGGTAATAAAATTCTTTATCGAATAACCCCTAATAGAGATAGTTTTAGTTTTTAATTATACTGGACATTAGATGGTTTCCTGTATCTGATTACTCAGGGTGGCCGGTATAATAAAAAAATAATCACACTGCCCGCGCGGCTCGCTTCGCTCGCGCTCAATTATGTATTTACCTCGTGCTACGAGCTCGGTTTTTATATTGTTGCACATTTTTGCGCAAACCTTTTAAAATTAAGACTCAAAATTTCCACCACTGTAATTTTGTGATTTTAAATTCTCTTTTGTTAAAAGAGCTTAGTTCGAGAGTTTGAGCGCACCTACGGCCCGCGAATTATGTCTTAGAGTTCTGAGCTGGTTATATTACTTTAAGAACGTTAACGAGAATGATAATATTACCGAGAATATTATCGAGAAACAAATTCTCTGAGAATTTATGAGAAATTCAGAATTTATTTGTAACAATAGAAAATTTCATTTTTTCGTTAACTTTTCGGTTGAAAATTCAACTCATTTTTTGAAGTTTCTCCTTTTTATTTTAAAGCTTACCTGCTTTAGCAGAAATTGAATCTTCGCTTGATAAAAATGCAACTGCTTAGTAAGAAATTAAGCTATTATACTATTTTCTTAAAAACTTACATATTTCGTAGAAAATTTATTGTTTACAATTTATATTTTAGTGTTGAAAAATGAACTGAAATATATTCTGGATGTAGGTTCCACTATTAAAAAAAATTGTTTTTTATTACAAAATTGATCTTTTTTAGATAAAAATGCAACTATTTAGTAGAGAATTTAACTATTTTGTTAATAATTCCTCCTTTTTGGTTGAAAAAATTCGTTTTTTTGATTTAAAATTAATTTTTTTCGTAGAAACTTATTTTTTTGTCACAAAAATTCAATTTTGGATGTTACTGAGTTAACTGAAATGTTTTTTGGATGAAAACTCAACGTTTTTGTAATAAAAACTTCTGCTTTAAGAGTAATTACATATTGGTTAAAAATTTGTCTTTTTAGATTGAAAATTCATTTTTTTTATTGTAGAAAATTATTTCTTGTTAAAAAATGAATAGTTTGATCCTGAAAACTTACCTAAAATCCTTTTTAACTGAAAATTCAACAATTTTTTTGAAAATTTATCTTTTTGATTTAAAACTTCATCTGTTATAGAAGAAATTTCATTTTTTGCATAAAAATGAAAATTATTAGTTGAAAATCTTTCTTCTTTGCTTGATAATTCAAATAATTTGTTTGGGACATTTGGTTGAATCTCTTTGTTAAAAAATCACATTTTTGTTAAAGATTTATATTTTAAGTTGAATAGTTATCTCGTTGGTTAAAAGTTTAATTATCTTGTTGAAAATTAATCTTTTTTAATTGAAAATTTAACTTCTTGGGTCAAAGTTAAACTACATTGTGAAATTTTTTTTATTGAAGGCTTATGTCTGGTTGAAAATTGAACTGTTTAGTATGAAATTCTCCTTTTTTTGGTTTAAAATTCATTTTTTTTTAAATGTAAGTTTTCCACTTTTTTAAGATTGATATTATTTAGTTAAAAATTCGCGTTTTTTTTTGTTGTAAAAATTTTTTTTAGTTTGAAATGTCCTTTTTTTGCGTAAAAATGCATTAGTTTTGTTGAAGGTTCGTTTTTTTGGTTGACTGCAACTGTTTTTTTTTTTTAATTTAAAATTTGTTTGAGGTGAAATATCATTTATTAGATTTTTTGTTTTAAAAAATCATCACTATCAGTTAAAAATTAATCTAATCTGTAGAAAATTCCAGAATATTGTTAAAAAGGCCATTTTTTTAAGATTCTTCATTTTAGTAGAAAATTTATCACTTTGTTTAAAAACCTAACTATTTTATTAAAAAATCTTTTTTTTTGGTTGAATATTTATTTTTAAATAGAAAATATAACTATTTCATTTTTAGTAAAACATTGACCTATTTTATCAGAAGATTCAACCAATGTGCAGAATTCACAAAAATAAAACCAAGAATCCAACGACCAAATTTGGAAACAAATTTGGACAAAAATAAAAAAGAGAAATGAAGAATGAGAAGGCCACCAAATAATAAGATGAAAATAGAAACATAAAAATTTTCGAGCAGACAGGAACAGCAACGAAACTACGATGCTCTCTTTCTGACAACCGAGAATCAAAATATTTCAAGTTTATAGGCAGAATTCCTTAAAATAAAAACAAGAAGGAAAATAATAATACAAAAATAGAAAAAATAATAAATATTTGAGCAGGCAGGAACAGCAACGAAAGCACGATGCTCTCTTTCTGACACCCGAGAATACAAAAATCATAATTTTTCTTTCCTCTTTTTTATTTTTGTCTGAAAAAAAGTTTTTTCTTCTTTTTCAGGAAATTTTTAAATCTTTTTTCAATTTTCAATAGGAAAATTTCAAGGTGGTTTTTCCAAATTTGTTCGTTGGATTCTTAGTTTTATTTTCAGGAATTCTGCACCTTAGCTTGACTGTGGGACGTTAAATAGGAATGAAAATTTTATTTCAATCTCATTTAAATTCTATAGAGGTAATCCAGAGTATTCCAATGTAGTCCGAAGTTGTTGTTATAATTGAAATCTAGTGTTGCAGGTCCATTTTACCAAAAATTCACAAACTTTGATTAAAATTTATCATCAGTAGTTTATGGACAGCCCTTAATCGAGAGATGCTTCATTCTTGATATATTCCATTGAGTATGTCTTACTCGAATGAAATGGTGGTTGCGAAGGACATCTAAATCATCCTGAATAGACGTCATTTCGAGGGCGCTATGTCATTCTCAGGCATAGTTTCGGTCAAGTTTACGATCTGGACTTGCAGGGTACCATTGTTGTATGTGTGAAATTATATACACTCTGAGGGTAATTGACTCTTAAAAATGTCTCTGCTTGGCATTTCAAGTTGATCATGAAGTAATTTTAAGATACTTCATGTCTGATTGTCTGCAAATAACACTACTCTAATTGCATTGTTTCCGATTCAAAAAACTCAATTGTGCAAAATTCGAGAAAATAAAACTAATAATCTAGCGACTAAATTTGGACAACCACCATAAAATGTTCTTATTGCAATTAAAAAAAAAAACAAATACTAAAAAAAATTGTTTTTTCGAACAAAAATAAAATAGTGGAAATAAAAATGATTATCAGATATCAGGGAGAGAGCATCGTCTTTCGTTGCTGCTCCTACCTGCTCAAATTTGTCTTGCCTTGATAAGTGTGCTGTATGAATGATGAAACGTTCATTATTATTTTTCACAAATGTTTTTTTATTGTCAATTAATAATAATAAAAATAGCAAAGACGAAAAAATAACAGGAGAGAGAAGGAAGAGGATTGGTTTGGCCTTCTAATTTTTTATCCTCTTTTTTATTTTTCTCCAAAAAAAAGACATTTCTTTTATTTTGTAGGAAAAATTTTAATTTTTTTTAATTGCAATAAACATTTTACAGTGGTACGTTAATTTGTTAATTGGACGTTAAATAGGATTTTAATTTTTATTTAAATCTCACTTGAATTACTTAAATTTCAACTCAATTGTTTGAAAAATTAGATTTATCATGTTTTCTTAGCTTGATACTCATTTTAGACTTCTTCCCCTTTTCCCCTATTTACCCTTTTTTCAAGAATTCTTATTTTTTCCTTTTTTTAAACAAATTTGCCCTTTTTCACCCTTTTCCCCTTTTTTCGCCTAAAGGCAAAGTGACTACACATAACCCAATAAGAAAATCCAAATTTGGTTAAAAATTCTCCTATTTGGTTCAAAATTCAATTATCTTATTTAAAATGCATTTTGACTAAAAATTTAATCACTTCGTTGAAAGTTGAAGTACTTTGCTGAGAATTCATCTTTTGGTTAAGATTCATCTATTTAGTTGAATGTTGAACTATTTCGTCGAAAATTCGATTAATTTTTGGATTGAAATTTAACTAGTCCATTTCTGGTTTGAAATTTCTCCTTTTTTGTTAAAAAATCAATTATTTTGTTCTAAACCGAACTATTTTCTTTAATTTATCCTTGTTGTTTATTGATGAATTTTCAGGGCAAAAATTCAAATGACCTTCAAAAATTTGATCTGTTTCGAATTGGATTTTAACCTTTGTTGTTTAAAACTTCGACCATTTTGTTGAAAAGTCAACTTTTTTTAAAATTTAATTTTTCATTGGAAATTCAACTATTTTGTTAAAAGTTCAATTATTTTGTTAAACATTGAACTATTTTGTTAAATTAGTCCTTTTTCTTTCAAATTTAATTATTTAATTCGAAATTTTCTTTATTTTATTGAAAATTTATTTTTTTTGAAAATGACACTTTTTTCAGTTCTTCTTTCTTCTTTGATGATGATCTTTTCAAAGCGAAAATTGAAATGTCTTTTAAAAATGTTATCTGTTTTTGGATGAATTTCAATCTTCGTTATTTAAAAATGTGTCCACTTGGTAGAAAATTCAACTATTATCCTAAAAGTTTAATAATTTTATTGGAAATTCAACAATTTTGTTGGAAGTTTATTTATTTTGTTAAAAACTTAAATATTTTTTAAAGTTCATCTTCCTTGCTAGATAATGAAGTTTTTGGGTTGAAAATTCAATTATCTTTCATAAAATTCGTCTTCTTGGCTTTCAAGAAAATTTGATTACTTGGTTTCGAATTCAATTGCTTGTGGTAGAATTTTAATTTTCTTTGTTTCATAATTTGACAACTGTTAAAAATTCAACTATATTGTTTATAATTTAATTATTTTATTGTCAATTCAACTTTTTGGTTAGTCATAATTTTTTATTAAAAATTTAACGGTTTTGTTAAAACTTCGTCTGTTTGAATTGAAATTTTTTCTTGGAAATTCAATATCCTTCGAAAAAATCGCCTTTACGTATAAAAATGTAACTATTTGGTTTAAAATTCCAATATTTTGTTAAAAATTAATTTATATTATTAAAAATCAAATATATTGTTATTCATCTCTTTTCGTCGAATATTAACTGTTTTGTTAAAGCTTCGTCTGTATGAGTGAAAAATATAACAATTTGGTAAAAAATTCATACAAATGGCAGAAAGTTATCCTACTTTGTTAATTTCATTTTTCTGGTTGTAAATTGACGATAGTTTTTTGGGTAACAAATTAATATTTGAACTGAAAACGTAACTATTAGATTTTTTCCTGCAACTTTGTATTCTTTAGTTAGAAATTAATTTTTTAAATTGAAGATTTATGACTTTAGTTAAGAATTCATTTCACTTGTTGTAAATTTAACTATTTTGTTAAAAATAAAATTAAAATAAAATTTAAATTTAATTTAATTTAAGAGCTTGGTTGAAAGTTAAATTACTTCGTCAACAATTTATTTTTTTGGTTGTGTATTCCTCACTTTAAATTTTTAAAAAAGTTTTTACTTATAAATATAACTATGCAATTCAATTTTTTATTTTAGTTGAAAATCCATGTCTTTGATTGAAAATTTGATAATAGCTTCTAATCTGTAAGTTTGGAATTGAGGTTTTACAGACCTTACGTGTATTTATTAAGTAATATCAATCAAAATCTCATAGGTGGTCCGCGAGACCGCCCCTCCACACTATTGACAAAATTTTATGTTTCTGTTTCAATTTGTTTGCAGCCATTTAAAAAGAAAGATGCCACACATAAAAAAAAGTTGAACTTGGTGTGGGAATCTTATAGTAAAGAACGCGGTGCCAAGAAATATTGCACACCTTATTTGAGCAAAAAGTGACAAATTAGTATGGTAGCATAGAGTGCAGTCGGTAAGACCACGCAGTGGTCTGTGAGACCTCAGTTCCATATTAGTGCAAAAATAAAAATAAATACGTACT
>NC_046663.1:19810602-19815478 GCF_010883055.1 Belonocnema kinseyi
ACAAATTAGTATGGTAGCATAGAGTGCAGTCGGTAAGACCACGCAGTGGTCTGTGAGACCTCAGTTCCATATTAGTGCAAAAATAAAAATAAATACGTACTGAAACCTATGGTATTTAAATTTCTTTTAAAGAAGCGTATTTCGGTACGATTATTATGCCAAGGGCTGGAGTTTTGAAAAGTGAGACAACATACTCAAAAGCCACCTTGCTAATTAGTAAAGACTGATGAGCAATTGCATTTACGACTTATTAAATAACTTATTAAAATGTTCCATTCCATAGACTGCGGTCGGCCAGACCACGCAGTGGTCTGCAAGACCTCAAGTCCAAGTTTGTGCAAAAATCAAATCAAAACCATACTTAAAGCCTCAGTATTTTAATTCTTTTATCAAAAGCACGAATTTCGCTTTAAAAATATAATATGTGAAACTTGACAAGAAGCGCTGAAGTTGAACAGAATGCCGGGAACGATAGCGACTACAAAATTAAATTTCAGGTGGACAGGAGAACAAACTGGTTTGATTATTATACCGAGGGTCAGAAGCTGGTGAAGCGTGATGAGCTAGTCAAGAGGCACCTCGCTGATTATAAAAGACTGAAGAACAATTGTGTTTTATTAAGGACTATGCGCGACATTTGTCATTCGTATTTTCATATTGATTTTACTAATTAGAATGCTTCATGGCGGAAAGAGCAATTGGGGTTCTAAGCAGTTCGGACCCCTGCTTGTTTGCATCGTGGATTCATCCATGCGAATCAATATGGTCCTCGAACACTGCGAATGAAGAAATACGTATGATTTACCCCGCAGGACCACCCCTCGTGTTCCAATCAGTCGCTATCGGAATATCTTGATTTCATGGCGGAAGTCTCTAATTAGAGAGAAGCGAAGCAATCCTGAGATCTTTTTAATAAAAAAATTGATCGCGGGGCTATCTTTCAGAAAATAGCATTTTTATTTAGAAAAAAAAACATACGAATTTTTTTTTGGTTTCAGGCAATTTTTAAATTAAAATTTTTAATTAATGTTATTACAATATAACATTTTATTAGTGAAAAAAAAATCCCTACACTTTGTTCCGCTGGGAATCGAACCCAGGTCTTCCGATTGCCGGTCGAGTGCTCTACCCACTAAGCTACAGCAAAGAGAAGGAGAGAGATATTGAATTTTGCTTTCTATGTTGTGAAGAAATTCTTAAAAAAAAGAAATTAATTATTCCATCAAGAAATATAATTTTCTACAACAACAAAAATGTTAACTAAATACATGAACTTTCAACCAGATAGTTAAATATTCAACTAAAAAAGATCAATCTTTAACCATAAATGAAATAGTTACATTTTCAAATAAAAATAAAAAAACTAGTTTTGAATCAAAACATTCTAACTTGCAAAAAGTAGTTAAATTTTTGTCTAAAAACATGAATTTTTAATTGAAATCATGAAAATAAAACGAGAAAAATCTTTTTTAATGAACTAGTTCAACTTTCAAACAAGTACTTGCATTTTTTACAAAAACAAAGTTTTAGACAAATATTTAAATTTGCTACCAAAAAGGTGAATTTTCAGAAAGAAAAGTAATTTTCTACCAAAGATGACAAGTTTAAAACAAAAGATGAATTTCAAAAAAAAATTTGAATTTTCAACTAAGAAATATCAATTTGATGATTAAATGATAAATAATCAATTTAAAAAATGAATTTTCAACTAAAAAATATAAATTTTCAACTTAAAATCAATTAGCTCGATTCTGAATTTAAAAATGCATTTTTACAAAAAAAAATCTTTAATAAAATTGTTCAATTTTTAACTAAAAGCCTGCACTTTCTAGTAAAATCATTATTCTACAACAAAATTTAATTTTTAACAAAATATGTCAAAGTTCAAATAACTACTAGAATTTTCAACAAAAAATTGGTGATTCAAAAAAGATTTCAATTTTAAATCAAAACCAGTTCAATTACCAAAGAAGATAAGTTTGTAACAAAATAGTTGAATTTTAAACCAAGAAAGAATTTTCATACAATAAGGCAGCATATTTTCAGACAATAAAGATAAATATTTTCAATTAAATTATTCAATTGTTAAGCCAAAAGCAACACTTTTCTAGAAAACAGTTGACTTTAACTTTAATTTTAAAAAAGAAGGAATTTCAAAATAGTACATACATTTTTAACTAAGAAGGACAAATTTGGACCAAAATTGAAATATCTAAATTTTCGGTTCAAAAAAATAATTTTTAACAAACAAAAAAACTAATTTTCAAGAAAAAGGTTAAATTTCCCACTACAATCCAAAATGCTCAACCACAGAAACGAATTTTTAACAATTTAAATCAACTTTAAATCTAATACTGAAATTTTCAACCAAAAAAGGCAAATAGTTAACACAAAAAAAATTCTACCGCTATATTAAATTTTATCAGAAACTAATGCATTTTTAATCAAATAAATTTCTAACCAAATAGTGGAATTTTTAAGTGAAAAAGATATATTTTTTAACAAAAAATTCAATAGTTCAATTTTAAGTTAAAAAATTAATTTGCAAAAAAAGGAATTTCGTACAAATCATAAACTTTTTTCTACCCAAGAAGACGAATTTTTAACCAAATACATAAATTTTGGACAAAAATTAATCAATTCGGAATAAAAAATAAAATAGTTACATTTGCAGCTAACAAAATTAATTGTCAAAAAATTTAGAATTATTTGGAATACGAGTGGATGAGGCTGGATTAAACCAAATTACACGTAGTTTCATCCATATTACGGGTGAATAAAACTGGATTAAAAGTAAATTACTCGAGTTATTTCAATTACCTGAATTACTGCGAATTATTTTTATTACAAAGTGGATTAAAACGCATCAGACCTAATTACAAGTGGATTACTCTGGATTACGCCGGATAATCTGTAGAACACTAGATAAGCCGGATTAAACTGGATAATCCGGATTACACTGGATAATTCGGAATACACTGAATAATCCAGTTCACACTTGATAAGCTGTATTACACTTAATAATCCGGCTTACGTTGGATTATCCGATTACACTCGATAATTCGGATTACACTTGATGATCCAGATTGCACTTGATAATCTGGATTACACTGGAGAACTCGGATTTCACTTCATAAACTGTATTACACTCTAAACCCCGGATTAGGCTTGCTAAGCCGGATTACACCTAATAAGTCGGATTGAGGTTGATAAAGCGGTTTACACTGGATAATCCAGATTACACTGGAGAATCACTATTACACTCTATATCCCGAATTACACTTGAAAATCTAGATTACACTTAATAAGCCAGATTACGCTTGGTAATCTGGATTACAATTGATAACCTGTATTAAACTTGATAAACAGGATTGCACTCGATAAGCTGGATTACGCTTGGTAAGCCAAATTACACTTGATAGCCTGTATTCCACTATATATTCCAGATTACACTTGATATGCGGGATTACACTCAATAAGTCAGATTGCACTTGATAACGTGTATTACACTTGATACCCCGAGTTAGACTTGATAAGCCGGATTATACTTGATAAGGCGGATTACACTTAGTGATAAGCATCACATTTGATAAAACGGATTACACTTGATAAATCGGATTGAACAGGATAATTCGTATTAAACTGGTTAACCTGTATTACACTTTATAAGTCGGATTACACTTGATAATTCTGATTGGAACTTGATAACTGGGATTACACTTGATACCCTGTATTCCACTCTATATTCCGGGTTACACGTGGTATCCCAAATTACACTTAATAAGCCAGATTACACTTAATAAGCCATATAACAGTTGATAAGCCGGATTACACTTGGTAAGCCGGATTACACTTGATAAGCCTGATAGGCTAGATAACGCTTGATAAGCCAGATTACACTTAAAAGGCCGGATTATACTTAATAAGCCAAATTACACTTAATAAACCGGATTACACCATTCGAAAATGGCGTCATGTACTTTTTAATTGTTGGATTAACCTCAAAATTAATCAGTAGGATATATTTTTCTTATCAGTCCTGAATTTTTCAATCTTTCTTTAAAAAAAAATAAATAAAATAGAATGACACCTTCAACCAATCACAAACACAGGTTTCCCTACACCAATAGCTTCGAGATACTTTCGAGACATTAATCAAAAATGGCGCCACGTACTTTTAAGTAACTGAATTGGCTACAGTTGTAAAATTTCGAAAGCTTGATAATTTTTATCGAATCACGAGGTCAAAAAAAAAAAAAAACGTTATGCAACTTTGGGTACCGATGGCGTGTATGATGTATGTGGTCAGCAAGAGTCAGCACTTCCCTAATCGCCGTTTTTTCCCCAACCCGTACCATTCCTCTTTTTATTTTTTTATTTTTCTTTCAACACAGTTTCTCTTCCTCTCTAGAGTCAAGTGTACACGCTTCAGAACCTCTTTTAGCTGAAAATTAATTTTTATTTTGTTATTCCCTCTGGTTGTCGCTGAGTTTCGAGAGACGACAGAGCCCACGTGTTGATGGGAGGACAACGGCTCCTCCAATTAAATCGCATTTGCCGTTCTCCAGTTAAATTAAACCTCACCTCGACAGACCCACCGGGGCAAAGGTGTCCACGAGAAATTCATTAAAGCTAATATTTCCTCCAAGGAAAATGGAAGCGATGAAGAGCAGAGGACTCGGATTTAATTCCGAGCACGGCTACAGTCTGGAACTTCTAAGAACTATACAAGAACTTTACCTGGAACAGAAAAGAGAGGAAACTGCTTAGAATCAAAATAAAACCTGGAGATTGTAAATAAAATCTGGAGGATGAAAATAAAACCTGGACAATGAAAATAAATAAGAGGGAATACAATAGATCCCCCTTTTTATCC
>NC_046663.1:19815488-19854093 GCF_010883055.1 Belonocnema kinseyi
CCCCCCCCCTTCCCCCAAAAATTAGAAAATTTCTTTAAAAATCTGACATCGATCATTTTGGCCCAATTTCCGCCTCAAAACACTTTTTTAAAATGTTTCAATTTTTTTTAATTATAAAAACAAATGCGTTATAATGAAAAACAAAAGGTTTTGAAAAAGAATCTTTTTGATGATAACAATTTCAAAAATTTCCTGAATGATTTATCTGCTAATTTTCTAATTTAAAGGAGAACATTGTAATGTTTAAGTCAAAATATTACATTTTCAAACAAATAAGTGAATTCTTTACTTCATAGTTTAATTTTAAACAGAAACGATCAATTTTCAAATCGAAGATTAATTACCTACAACAAAAGAATCTTTTTCGACTAAAACTATGGATTATTAACAAAAAAATTAATTTTTAACAAATTAATTCAACTTTTAAAAAAGTAGTTGAATTTTAAATATAAGAATAATATGATTTCTCAAGATAAAATGTAATAGTTCATATTTTTAAAAAAAGATAATTTTAACAAAATTTTCAACAATACAAATTTATTTTCTGCCAAAAAGTTGGATTTTTAACCCCAAATTAAAATTTCAAAAAAATAGTTAACGCTGTAACAAAAGAGTTAAACTCCAACAAGATAAATGTTTTTTTCGAAAACAGTTGTATTTTTCAACAAAAGAATATTAATTTTCAACAAAAAATTTAATTTTCCATCGAATAACAGATTTTTCAACCCAGTTGCATTTAAAAGTCAAAAGACCAATTTTTCGGAAAAAGGTGTATTTTTCAACAACAAATATAAGTTTTTAACAACAAAGTTAATTTTCCACCAACTAATTGAATTTTTAACAAAAAAGTTATATTTAAAACCACAAAGTTAAAGTTACAAGACAGACAATTTTTTCAAAAGACATTTGAATTTTTAAAAGGAAAATATGATATTTAAAAAAAAGATAATATTTAAACAACTAGTTGAATTTTCAACAAAGTACTTAGAATTTGAAAGTCAAAATAAAATATTTCCAGAAGAAAGTTGTATTTTTCCACAAAAAGACATAAACCTACAACAAAAGAAACTTTTTCGACTGAAACTATGAATTTTTAACAAACCGAAAAGACGATTTTAACCAAATTTTTGAATTTTTTGAGCCAAAAATATAAATTTTTTGCTAAAGAGTTGAATTTTCAACTCAAAAATACAAAATTATAACAACGAATTTAAACTACAATCAAATGGTTTTCAACTGAAATAAGGAACCTTGAAAGAAAATAGTAACAAAGTAATATTCTTAATGAAAAATTTAATATTTGATACCTCAACTGCAGAAAATGTTGATTAAATTTAAAATCAGTTAAATTTATACCAAAAGACGAATTTTTTATGAATTTTCTACCAAAAAAGATTTTTCAGTCGATAATGAATAAAAAATATTGAGTTTTCAAGCAAAAACAATAATTTTCTAGAAAACAGTTAAATTTTTAACCCAAAAATATGATTTATTTACAAAAAATCTATATTTCAACTAAAAACTCCCATTTTCCACTAAAATAATTTAATTTTTAACAAAATAGATACAATTTCAACAGCTGAGATCAATTTTCAACTAAAATGAGAAATCCTCAAAAAATAATATTCTTAATGAAAAATGTAATATTTGATACTACAACAAAACAAGATTCTGATCAAACATAAAAATAGTTAAATTAATAAAAAAAGACGAATTTTCAAATAAATTGTTGAATTCTCAATTAAAGAAGATTAACTTTTTTTTAAAGTTGTATTTTCAAACCAAAAATATGATTTTTTTTAAAAAGGTCAATTTCAAATAAAAAATCTAATTTTCCATCAAAATCATGTAATTTTTAACACAATAAGTACATTTTCAACGCCTGAGATAAATTTTTAACTAAAATGAGAAATCCTCAAAAAAATCCTAACAAAGTAATATTCTTCATGAAAATTTTAATATTTGATACTACAACCAAATAAGATTCTGATGAAATATAAAAACAGTTAAATTCATCAAAAAAGACGAATTTTTAATAAATTGTTGAATCATCAATTAAAGAAGATTAAATTTAAACAAAAAACATGTATTTTCAGCGAAAAATTTAAAAAAATTCTCTTAAAACATTTTAAATTTTCTACCAAGAAAGATTTTTCTGTCAACAATGAAAATAAATTTATCCAAAATGTAAAATTTTCAAGCCAAAAAAATAATTTTCTACAAAACAAAGTTTCAACTCAAAAATATGATATAAAAATAAATTTAATTTCTAACAAAAAATTAAATTTTAAAAATGTAAGTTGTCAACTATATAAATAAAGTCAAAAGAAAATTTGAAAGAAATAGTTCACCTTTTAGACAATTAGTTTTTTTTTAAAGTAAAAAACTGATTTCTTAACAAAAAATGTAACACTAAATATTCCAACTAAAAAATGTGCTTTTAAATTAAACACAGGTAGACTCATTCAAACGAATTTTTAATACAATAGTTAAGGGCTAAACCAAAATAAATTATTTTGCACCAGTTATATATTTACCTAAAAGAAAATTAAATTAAAAAAAAAAAAAGAAAATAGTTTTCAAACCAAACAGAAGGATTTTCAAAAAAAGAGAAAGAAAGAAAAAAATTGTTTGGTCTTAAATAAAATAATAAATTTTCAATAATATAATTAATTTTCAACCAAATGAGAAAATTAAAAAAAAAAGTTATGAATTATAAACCAAAAAAATTAGAGTTAAGCGCTTCAGTAAAAAATAATGAAATTCATTTTGCACTTAAGTTGAGAAACGAGAAAAATAGGGAAAATGTTATTCATAATTTCATAATAATAATTTTGTTATTTTTGTGAATAATAATTTTTTTATTTCTATTTTTTAATAGCCGTTTTTTAGCTGACATTAAAATAAGTATGATATCTCTGAAAGCTTTTAACTGATTTTCAAAACAAAATTATTTCTTTCTAAAAAAAAATACTTTCATCATAATTTTGTTTGCTATTTAACTTTTTAGTTATCATTAAGTTTTAATAATAAATCAAATCCTCTCTTTCGAGTTTGGAAGATAAAAAGACCCTTTTATCAGGGAACAGTTTAATTTTGAGCAGAAAAATTTGAATTTTCAACAAAAAAGTTAATTTTCCACTTAAACGTTTATTTTTAACTAAAAATGACACACTTTTAAACAAATAATTTCATTTCTAACTGAAATAGTTGAATTTATAAATCAAAATTAAATTTAATTATTTAAATTATTTAAATTAAATTATTTACCAAATAGTTTATTTTGACTACCAAGAAAAAATTTCAATTCTAGAAGTTTTAATAATAATCAAATACACTCTTTCAAATTTAACAGGCAAAAAGACAAATTTGTTCCGGGGGCAGTGTAATTTTCAACTGAAAAATATGACTTTTCAATAAAAAAGTTAACGTTCCACTTGAAAGTTCCATTTTTAACAATTTTTTAAAGCAAAAATAAAAAATATACAAACGTTCAATAACAAATTTAATTTTCCATCAAATAGTAGATTTTTTAACCCAGCAACACGAATTTAAACAAAGATATATTTTCAGCTAAAGATTTGAATTTACACGTAAAAAAGTCGCATTTTTCAGAAAAAGTTGTATTTTTTAACAAAAAAATATAAATTTTTTAACAAAAAAGTTAATTTTCCACCAAATAATTGAATTTTCAGCAAAAAAGTTATATTTTAAACAACAAATATAAATGTACAAGACAAAAAAAGAATTTTTTCAAAAGACACTTGAATTTTTAAAAGGAAAATATGAATTTTCAAAAAAAACTTAATATTTAAACAAACAGTTGAATTTTCAACAAGGTACTTTGAATTTAAAAGTCAAAATAAAATATTTCCAGAAGAAATTTGTATTTTTCCAGAAAAAAAAATTAAATTCACATGGAAAAAAAAATTAATTTTCTACTAAGTAGTTGAATGAAAACCCCAAAATTGAAAAATTGTTGAAACCTCAAAATGATAAATTTTCAACAAAATAGTAGAAGTTTTAACCTAAAATAAAAACTTATCAACAAAATAGTTAAATTTTTAAGCAAATAGTTGAATTCATAAACCAAAAATAAATTTTTAATTTAATTGAAAAGTAGAATCAAAATTAAATTCGTCACCAAATAGTTGATGTCGAGCTCAAAGAGACAAATTAGTGGAATTTTCAATAACAACAAAAATTGTAAGCCAAATAGTAAAATTTTTAAGGCCATGTGACAAGTGGGTCACGTGACCAGATTCCTACCTTACCGCCACCTTTCTTATTTCCCAACTTATTTTCACACGAAGCTCCATATCCAAACTTTAATAATTATAAAAAAAGCAAAAAAAAATTATTTACAACAAAATTTTTTTTCATAATTATACAAATTTAGGATCAGACCCACTATTCTTAGTGCTTGTTGATTAGTATCCCAAATTTTGATCTCGATGTGGCAGTTTTTGTGAATATAAGCTGGAAAATTAAAAAATTGGCGGTAAGCTAGGAATCTGGTCACGTGACCCACTCATCACATGGCCTTAAACGAAAAAAAATCAAATCCGAACCAAAAATATAATATAAAAAAGACTTCTTTACTACCAAGAAAAAAATGTTCGGTCCTCAAGTTTTAATAATAAATAAAATCCCCTTTTTCGTAAAATCCCATTTTTTAAATCTAAAATTGAACTACTAAGCCGATGCGGCCTTTTTAATACTGATATTGAATCCGTGGTCTTCTTATTTTGAAAGTACGATAAGATTGTCTGTGACGCTAGGTTTGAATTTACGGTACCGGAAGTGCCAGACAAATGTGATTATCCAGGTACTCTTCTTGGAAATTACGCGACGATGTGGAAAATCGATTTATTTTTATACGGCACTTTTATTGGAACACCGTAGAACGGCATCGACTCGTTAAGTAATTAGTTTACTGCCTCCTTCGAAGGGAATATCTGCTAAAACTCCTTTTAATTGCATTAGCGGGACGGTATTTTATTATTTCAGACTTCAAAGCTCAAAATTATCTCAAAACAAGAAAAATAGGAAAATTTTTCATGAAAATTGGGGAAAATTAGGGGACTTTATTTTTTTAAATAAAATTTAAATATTTTTTTAAACAATTTATAAATGACTTTTATATTACATAGACTTCACATTGACATATATTGCATTTTCAACAAAATAGTTAAATTTTCAACTAGAAATATTTTCTACCAAAAGAAATTAATTTTCCACCAAGAAAATTTGACAAAAAGAAAAATATTAACTTCGAAAAAGTCAAATATACTATAAAAATAAAATAATTTATATTTCAACTATAAAAGATTTTGATTTTAAATAAAAAACCGCTCTTAAATTTCGCCTAAAACGAGGAATTTTCCAGAAAATAGATAAATTCTACACCAAATAATTCAATTTTAAAGAAAAAAATTTTGCACCAAACAATTGTATCTTTAACCAAATAGATGAATTTAGAAGCCAAAATAACAAGTTTTTCAAAAGCCCTTTTGTGTTTTAAACTAAAAATATATAAATTTTCAACAAAAAAGTTAATCTTTCATCAAATAACAAAGAAGAATTTTTTAACAAAAATTTTAATTTTTGGAAAAAAGTTTAATATAACACATAAAAACACAAAATTTTTGTAACCAAAATATAAATTTCGAAAGTTAATTTTCCAGTAAATAGTGGAAATTTCAATCCAAAATGACAAATTATGAAGCTAAAATGACACATTTTTAGAAGATATTTATATTTTCAATAGTAAAATATAAAATTTTAACTACAAAGGTAATTTTGTACCAAATAGTTGAATTTTCAACCGAAAATACCAATTCTTCAACAAAATAGTTAAGTCTTTAAGCAAAAGATTTAAAATCAAACCAAAAATTTAGAGGAAAGTTGTATTTTTTAGTTACAAAATATAAATTTCAAACAAAAAAGTTACATTTTCTAACAAAGAATTGAATTTAAAAACCAAAAAGACCAATTTTTCAAAGATAGATGAATTTTCGAAAAAGTATTTGAAATTAGAGGCCAAAAAGACGAGCTTATCAGAAGAAAGTTGCATTGTTCAACCTAAAAATTTATTTTCAGCCAAAGAATTGAATTTTTAACCCAAAATAATAAATTTTCCAAAAAATAGTTAAAGTTGTAACAAAAAAGTTAAATTTAAAATCCAAAAAAATACAATTTTCCGAAGACAGTTGTATTTCTTAACAACAAAATATTCATTTTCAATCAAAATTTAATTTTCCATTAAATAGTACATTTTTTAACCCAACAACACGAATTTTAAAAAAGTTACACTTTGAGCCCAAGAGTGGAATTAGAAGTCAGAGACCAATTTTTCAGAAAAAGATGTATTTTTCAACAAAAAAATATAATTTTTCAACAAAAATGTTAATTTTCCACCAAATAATTCAATTCGCAACAAAAAAGTTATATTTGAAACCACAGAGTTAAATTTACAAGACAGAAAGATAATTTTTGCAAAAGACGGTTGAATTTTTAAAAGTAAAATATGTATTTTCAACAACAAAAATTAATATTACCACAAACAGTTGAATTTTCAAAAAATTAATGGAAATTAAAAATCAAAAAGACCAGTTTATCAGAAGAAAGTTGCATTTTTCAACCTAAAAATATAAATTTTCAACAAACAAATTTATTTTCTGACAAAAAGTTGGATTTTTAACCCAGGTTAAATTTTCAAGAAAATAGTTAAAGCTGTAACCAAAGAATTAAATTTAAAATCCAACAAGATAAATTTTTCCGAAGACAGTTGTATTTTTCAACAACAAAATATTAATTTTCAACAAAAAATTTAATTTTCCATCAAATAACAGATTTTTTAACCCAATAGAATTTAAAAGTCGAAAAGACCAATTTTTCAGAAAAAGATGTATTTTTCAACAACAAAATATAAGTTTTTAACAAAAAAACTTAATTTTCCACCAAATAATTGAATTTTCAAGAAAAAAGTTAGATTTAAAACCACAAAGTTAAATTTACAAGACAGACAATTTTTTCAAAAGACAGTTGAGTTTTTAAAAGTAAAATATCAATTTTCAAAAAAAATGTAATATTTAAACAAATAGTTGCATTTTCAAAAAAGAACTTAGAATTTAAAATTCAAAATAAAATATTTCTAGAAGAAAGTTGTATATTTCCACAGAAGACATAAATTCACATTAAAAAAAATTAATTTTCTACTAAGTAGTTGTATTTTCATCCCAAAATGATAAATTTTCATCAAAATAGTACAAGCTTAAACAAAAAGTTAAATTTAAAAGCCTAAAAGTCAAATTTTCAGAAGCCAGTTAAATTGTCAACCAAATATTATTTTTTCATCAAAAAGTTGAATTTTTAACCTAAAATTACGACTTTTTATATAAATCAGTTACATTTTTAATAAAATTTTAATTTTCAAACAAGAAAGGTGCCTTTTCAACCTAAAAAAAGACGAATTTTAAATCCAAAATAACGATTTTTCGTTCCAAAACAATCGTATATTCAACAACAAAAAATTAACATTTGCGAAAAAAAAGTTCAATTTTCTGAATAATTTCTACTAACTCAGTTTGCATTAATGCAAAAACAGGAGAACAAGTGGAAGTTTTTTTGAAAACAGGAGACAAAAGGGGATTAAAAGAAAATTGAGAACAAATGGCAATAGAGGTAAAAGTGTGAAGTCTGGTGCAAATTTGCAAAATAGTACAATTAAAAAACAGTCGCCTTTCGCAGAATAAAAGTCACCTTCATCCATTGATCGGAAACACTTGGCTTCCTCAAAACTTTGTCTCCTTCCTTTGTACTTGTTGCGAAAATAAGTAGAAAGAGAAATAAGTTAAAAAAAGAAGGTCAATCGAGGGTTGTTCCAGCAGAGTCTTTGTGTTGCTTTCCCGCCGAAACGTAATTTAAAAGTTGGCAAGCCTGGTGGCCGTTGAAGCGACACCCTTAATGAAACTTCCTCCAACTCGCACTTTCAATTTTCCACCGGGCACCTTGCTTGCACCCTGCTTGAAAACCTCTTTCCGCTTTGCCCTCCTTCTCCTCCTGCCATCTACTTTTCCCATCGGCCTCTTTCTGCCTGCTCGATATCGCTTCACGATCATCAAAGTTCATTTTTTTTCACCGCACGTCTTTGCGTCGTTTATAACCCGCTCGTTTCCATCGCCTTTAATTTCTTATATCGACACACGAAGGGTGAAAATACAAAATTACCTTCCTTCCTTGCCCTCAGGCGTAAACGTTTCAACTAATATTGGATTCGACTGGAAGGCAAAGCAATCCAAAACATAATAACATTATTTTAAGAAAAAGCGCAAGGAGCTGCAGGCCTTGAATTCACTTCAAGGATCCAAAATAGTGAAAATAGTGCCAATTTGAAAAACACGTGTCAAATAGTGTAATACAATTTTTCGAATAGAGTGAAACCCTTCAATAGCCCTCCCTTCTACAGCCCTCCCTTCTACAGCCCTCCCTTCTACAGCCCTCCCTTCTATAGCCCTCCCTTCTATAGCCCTTTCGAGAATTGACGCCGCGCAGTAGGTGGGTGGACGATTTTTAATACTCGCTCATTTCTTGGTTTTAACGGTAAAGTTTTTCAATTTTCTAGATCCACAAAGAGTAACATTCATACTTGCTGAAAAATCCAAACATTTGTGTTAAAATTGCCAAATTAATTAATTTTCAAATAAAGTTATGAATCTTAAACTGAAATACTTTAATTAAAAAAAAATTTCAACTCAAATGATAAATATTGATCTGGAATTCTTGAATTTTTAAACAATAAGAATAATTTTCAAATAAAAAAATTAATTTTCTAGCAAAAAATACAATTTTCCATAAAATACATGAATATTTAACAAAACATGAAAAGTTTTATTTAAAGAAGAAAGATATTCAACCGATTAGTTAAATTTTGAACTGAAAGAAAAGAATTTTTAATCGAAAATGGAAAAGTTAAAGGTTTGAAAAACTAATTTATAACTAAAATGACGAATCTATAAATGAAATAGTAGAATTTTCAACCAAAAAGATGAGTTTCCAACTAAAATTATGAATCTTCAACTAAAATTGTTGAATTTAAACAAAAAGTTAATTTATATCAAAAAAGATAAGTTTTCAACCAAAACTGAAATAATTAAGTACTAAATTTAAAAAACTCAATTTAAAAAAAAAAAGAATTTTCAATTGAAAAAGATAATTTTTGAAAATAAAATTGAATAATTAAATGTTTAGTAAAAAAATACTGTTTAAACAAAGAGAAAATTTTTTTAATAAAAATATAGAACATTCAACTTAAATAATAGTTAAATTTTTAGTTAAAAAAAAAGAACTTTAACAAGAAAGAAACAAATTTTCAACTAAATAGTTAAATTTTCGGCAAAAAAATCATTTTCATCCAAAGAAAAAACAATGTTTCAAACAAATAGCTCCTTTTTCAACCAAAGAAATGAATATTTAATTAAAATAATGAATCTTCAACCAAAAAAATTAATTCATAACAAATGATTTTAACTTTCAACCAAGCAATTTTATTTCCAACCTAAAAAATAAATTTTTAACTAAAATAATAAATACATAATTGGGATACTTGAATTTTTCATGAAAAAAGAAGAATTTTTGAACAAGAAGATTATCTTTAAAAAAATGTAATGTTCTACAACAAGAAAAATCGATTTTTTTCAAACAAAATACGTGAATTTTCAAGAAATTAGTTGACTTTTTAACTAGGAAACAACAATTTTTACCAAAAATGTAATAGTTAAACTTTCCAGTTGGAGAAATTAATTTTTAACTAAATTGATAAATTTTCGAAAAAAATAGATGTTTTCCACAAAGCACATAAAGTTTTAAATAAATAGTTTTATTTTTAAATAAACGAATATCGATTTTCTACCTAATACTCAAATATTCATTAACAAAAGATCAATTTTCAACCAAATATTGAACAAAATAAGAATTTTCAACAAATTAGTTAAATTTTCTACTGGAATATTAGAAATTTATACCTAATAAAAAGATGAATTTTCAACCATAGAAATTAATTTTCTACAAAAAAAGACATAATTTTCACAAAGTACATACATTTATAAACAAGTATTTTAATTTTTAAATAAAAAATATTAATTCTCGACGAAAAATAAAATGGTTGAACATTCCGTTAGAAAATCTAATTCTTAATTTAAAAAAAAACTAATTTTTAGCAAAACAGTTCAATTTTCTACTAGAATAGTTAAATATTTAGTAAAAAAAATGATTTTTAACCAAGTAAAAGTTTAATTGTTCACTATAGAGATAAACATAAAACTAAAATAATAAATTTCCAATCAACAAAATAAATTTGTCATAAATTAGAGACTTTTCTACCAAAAAAGGTAAGTTTCAATCCAAGAGGACAAATTTTCTGGTCAAAAAGATGAAATTATTACAAAAAAGTTGTATTTTCAACTCTGGGATATAAACTTTCAACAAAAAAATTTGAATTTTCAACTAAAAAGGATGAACTTTCAACCAAACCTAGAATAATTAATTTTTCAGTTAAAAACAATAATTTTCAGTTAAAATGGTAAATCTTAAACAAGAAAGATCAGTTTTCTGATCAAGAAGACTTATTTTAAACATAGAAAAATTTTTCAGTAAAAAAAAGTTGTCTTCTCAACGAAACACCATGAGACAATTCGGATACAAATGATTAATTGATTATTGAATTTGACAGAAATATAAAGTCAATTTTTAAAATTGCGGATAATGAATAAAGAACAAAAGGTATTGTATTTTTTTATTAAATCCTATCGATCTTTTTAGCAGGACAAATTCTACTAATTCAATAAGAAGTAATTCCTAAAGAGATTTTATCAGGGGAAGCAATCACCGTTGAAAAATTCAAGGAAACGATTTCATTGCAAATCCAGTTGATCTCATGAAATCTGGATTTGAATGAAACGAGTAGGAGGATTCTAAAGTTACCAGCCCCCTACTGGCTAGGCTTGGTCGGATTAGTGAATAGCGAAACTCAAGAATTCACTCAAGGACGAAGTGAGCATGTCGTTACTGAAATTCTGCCTTTCCCTGCATCCTCTTGTTATCAGCATCACGATACTTCTGATATTTTGTCTCTTTAGTTCAGAATAATGATATGTCTTCAGTAGAGAACTGCTTTTAATGGTAGTCGTAGTAAGGTGGTGATTCCAATTATAACGTCAGTCCCACCCAACTTTGGTTCATGGAGGAAGAGTATAGGGACAGAATTAGAACCAAAAGAGTAATGGTCGGTTTGTTTTGCATACTGAGAAGAACACCAGCCTTGTGCATCACGATACTTCTGATCTTGTGTCTCTTTAGTTTAAAATAATGATATTTCGTTGGTAAAAAAATGTTTTTCAGGGTAACCCTACAGAAAAAGAATGTATCTCATTGTGACCAAATGAGAACGTTATAACTCTATATATCTACATTGAAAGTTTCTAGCTGAAAATTCCTGTTACCGACTTCGAGAACATTCTATAGCTAAAGTGGTTCATGTCCGTGCTGACATTCTAGAAACTTAGCACGGACCTTTGTCTACCTACGAACTCGGATGGGTAAAAAGGTCACCTAATGTTTTCCATAGAGTTATAACGTCAGGTTCGCTCGACTTCAGCCAATTCCTAGCTTACCGACTTCGAAAATATTCTACATATAAAGTGGTTTACGTCCGTACTAAAATTCTAGAAACTTAGCACGGATACGAACCACTTTCGCTGTAGAAACTAGAACGGTTTCGAAGTTGATAAGGTAGTAATTTGCAGCTAGAAAATCCTTTGTCTACCTGCTATCTCGAATAGGTAAAAAGGACACTTAATGTTTGGCAAATAGTGTTACGAATTCCTTCCTTCCCAAATGAAGGAATATAACCACAAATAATGATAAAGGAATCAGAAATAATAAGCCAAGTCGTACGGTGGTCATTCCAGTTATACCGTCAGTCCCACTCGGCTTCTCCAAATTGCTAGGTTACCGACTTCGAGACCATTCTAAAGTGGTTTAGATCCGTACTAAAATTCTAGAAAGTTAGCACGGACACGAATCACTTCCGCTGTATAAACTAGAACGGTTTCTAAGCTTATAAGGTAGTAATTTGCAGCTAGAAAATCCTTTGTCTACCCACTATCCCCAGTGGGTAAAAAAGGACACTTAATGTTTGGCATATAGTGTTACGAATTGCTTCCTTGGAAAATGAAGAAACATGAACACCACGCTTCTTTTCACGATACCAGAACAAGATCTACTCTGACATTTATTGCACCGCTTTTCCGCACAAGGATGAAGTAAGAAGATTGCTGTGGCTTAGATACATCGCATGCAAAAAGTGTCCAGAGGAGGAGAAATGTCAATACTTTCAGCGCTTCGAAAGGATAGTCTGCCGACTATTTGCGAAAGTCCAAGGTCGTATTTCGTCGTTACACTTATCGTGAATTAATCTTTAATAAAAAAATAGTTGAACTAAACCAAAAATACAAATTTTCAAAAAAAGATTTGAATGTTCAATGAAGAATTTCAAATTTTTGACCAAAAGTTTAATTTTTCACAAATAAGTCGATTTTCCACAAAACAGCTCATTTTTTAACAAAGATATCAATTTACAACTACAATAATAAATCCTCAGCATAATCAGTTAAATTTTCAGTTAAAAAATAAAAAGTTAACAAAAAAATTACTAACAAAAATGACAAAATTTTAATAAATTAAGTGAATTTTTAACAAATAGCTAAGTTTTTAACAAAAAATATACTTTAAATAAACAAAAAGAATACTTACACTTTCAACTTGGGAAAATTAATTTTCCATTCACAAAAAATCCGATTTTGAACAAAATAGTTCAATTTTCAAGTAAGACGAAGAAATAATTTTCTGCCGCAAAAAAAAACGGATTTTGAACAAAATATTTCAATTTCCAACAAATAAAAAAATAGGAATTTTAAAGCCAGAAGATTAATTTTCTATAAAAAATGGCGAATTGTCAATCAAATGGTGGATTTTTTTTACTAAAAAATAGAGTAGTTACATTTTTAACTAAAAGAAAATTAACTTTTTATCTAAAAAACGAATCTTTAATAAAATAGTTTAATTTTCAATCAAAACGATGAATTTTCAAATAAAAGATTAATTTTTCACCAAAGTGTGCGAATTTTAATTAAAATATATGAATTTTTTTACAAATAGTTGTATTTCCAACTAAATAATAGAATTTTTAAATCAAAATATGGAATAGTAACATTTTCAAATGAAAAAATTAATTTTAAGATAAATTTCAAATTTATATATATATATAAATTTTCAGTTCAAAAAATTAATTTTTAACAACAAAAAAATGAGTTTTAGAGAAAAATGAATTTTAAAAAAGAGCGCAATTTTTAATCAATTGCTTCAATTTTCAGTTAAAAATTTATTTTAAACCAACAATATCAAAATATCAACAAAAATCATACATTTTTAATGAAAAAAATTCCATTTCTACAAAAAAAAACGAATTTTCTACAACATAAATGGATTTGAAACTAAAATAGATTAATTTTTGAACCAAAAATGTAATAGTAGAATTTTTAGCTAGTAAAATTAATTTTCAACACAAAAAATAAAAAATAAGAAAATAAAATATTTGAAAACTATTTGGACAACCTATGTGACTTACTCCTAATTACCTAGATTATTCTGAATTAGAAAAGTTAATTATCTAGATTAAATAAATTACTTCTAATTATTTGCATCGCAAGCAGATTACCAAGATTATAAGTGAATTTAACTGGAAACTAGCTGGATTACTTGAATGGCCTGAATTAATCCGAATGATTTGGATCACGAGTGAATTAACCCGGATTAATTCTATTTACAAGTAAGATACTTCAGATTATAGGTGGATTAATTCGAGTTCCAAATGGACCATCATGTCGAAATAATGACGTCAGTCCCACCCAACTTTGGTCAATAAAAGAAAAGTATAGGGACAGAATTATATAAGGATTATAGGTGAATTAATTCGAGATACAAATCGAGCGTTATGTAAAAATAATACAGTCAGTTCCACCCAACTTTGGTCAATAAAAGAAAAGTATAGGGATAAAATTAGATAAGGACTATAGGTAAAATACGTTAAAAAGAATATCATGTCCAAATTATAAAGTCAGTCCCGCCCAACTTCGGCCAATAAAAGAAAACTATAGGGATAGAATTAGATTAGGATTCTAGGTGGCTTAATCTGAGTAACAAATGCACAATCGTATTTAAATGAAAACGTCAGTCCCATCCAACTTTGGTGAATGTAGGAAGGCTTGTGTTGAAAGTAATTCTGCAATTTTCTTTCTTTCTAAACTTTTTAGAAATAAAATTAGCACTATACATTAAAATAATTAATTGCCTTCTAGCACACACTTAAATAAACTTCTGGGTCGGATGAATACTTGAATTTCTTGAAACAAAAGAACGTTCCGCACGTTCCCCTAGCAGGTTCATTACATTGAGCTCACGTTTTTGTGCCAATCTCGTTCATTGAGTGTAACCCAACGATCCCATCTGGAGTAATTAATGCTCTCACTAAATTTATTTTAATCGTACGGATTACTTTTGGTAATAACTGCTAACTGCTGTTTCACTAGATTCGCTGATTTAACAGCTACACTCACTATGGTAGGATAAGCCACAAAAAATTATTTAAATAATTATTTAAATAATAATTTTATTATATCGTATTTATTTATAGATAACAATAATTTGAATTAGAGTCTTTGTGGTTAAAAAGTTTACTGTTATATTTTGGTTTAATAATTCACCTTTTCTGGTTAAATATTTTATTATGTCGTTGAAAACTTAATTATTTTGTTGAAAATATAATAATTTTGTTAGAAAGTCATTCTTTTTCGCTGAAAATTCAACTGTTTTGTTGAAAGTTTAAATTTTTTGTTAAAATGTAAATTATTTAGTTAAGAATTACATTTTTCTTAAAAAATAAAACATTTTTGTTAAAAAAAAAACATTTTGGTTAAAAAATAAAACATTTTGTTTAAAAAATAAAACATTTTGAAACAAAATTTGCCTTTGAGGCTTCAAAATTTAACAACTTAGTAGATTTTTTTCTCTTGACTAAATCAACTTTTTGTTTCAACATTCATCTTTTTAGGTTGAAAGTTCAACTATTTTGTCAAAAATTCAACTGTTTTTTTAAAAAGTGATTTTATTGGTCGACAATTCAACTTTTTTGGAATATTCATATTTTTTGGTAGAAAAGTCATCTTTCTTGATTACATTTTTTCTTTAAAATTCATCTTTTTGCTTGAAAATTTATATCTTTGGTTAAAAATCCAACTAATTGGTTGAAAATTATGTTATGGTTTAAAGATTTAACTTTTTTTTATATTCAAATTTTTTGGTTCAATTAAAATGTTTATGATTGAAAACTAACATATTTGTGGGTTTAACTATCAATTATTAAGTTTTTCTTTCAGAATCTGATTGAAAATTTGCTAAAATTTTCAAAAATCTGTTTTATTTTTTGGTTGAAAATTCAACTATTTGGTTAAAAATGCATCATTTTTTTGTTTGAGGATACAACTACTTTCTTTTTAATTTGTTTTCTTTAAAAAAAATTAATATTCTTGGATAAAAATTCAACTATTTGACTAAAAATGCATCTTTTTTGGTTGAAGCGTCATTCATTTTTTATTAATTATCTCTTTTTTTAAATAAACCGTTTTTAATTAAAAATAAAATCTCTTTGCTTCAATTATCAATGAATTAATTTTTTTTTTAAGAATTCAGCTATTGTGGTTGAAAGTCTATCAACTTTTTTACAATCATTTTTTTGGTTGGGAATTAATCACTTTGGCTAAAAATCTGACTATTTTGTTTAAAACTTGCTTTTTTTGTGGAAAATTAATTATTTAAACTGACAACTTAACTACCTATTTTTTGGTTGAAATTTTATATTTTTTCAGTCGAAAGTTCAACTGTTTGGTTCAAAGTTCGAGTTTTTATTTTAATTAGTTGTTTTTGGTAGAAAATTAAACTTCATAGTTAAAAATTAATCTCCTTAGTTGAAAATTCATTTATTGTTTAAGAATTGATCTTTCAGGATAAAAGTTCAATTTCTCAATTAAAAAATTCAAGTATTTTGTTGAAAATTCGTCTTTTTTACATAAAAAAAAAAATTTTGTTGTTTAAAATTCTCTTATTTTCGCAAAAATAACTCGTCCTTCTTTTCCTGTTTTGAGCGCATTTTGGGTCGTCAAGTCTGAGAGTTTCTTTATGTTTTTTTTTAATCCTAAAAAGGATGAGTACGAAAATTACTGTCCAATGTCTGGACGGCCATTAATGAGACCTATAATTATTCTCGCTCCATGTGCATGTAAGATATCTATTGTTCACGGGCTTCCACTGTTTTCAATACGATTGTCCGCGAGCTTATTGTTAGAAGTTTCTATTGTCATTATTATTTCATGGCATTATATCTCAGATTTATGAGATTGTATAATTCCTAGGGTATAATACTCCCCCAGTACTTGAAACAATTTTCAGTCATACTAAATCATTTAAAAATATTACTTTTGGTTCAATACTACTCAATACATCAATACTTAATATTAATTAATCCTTTAGTATATATATTTTTTCCGAATTCACTAAAAATGACCAAAATAATTAGGCAGTCAGTCCCACCCAGCGCTGGGTGGGACTGACATCGGAGTGGGACTGCCGTCGAAGAACTATATTCTTTAATTCACTCTACGGATTAGATAAGCAAGTAGGAGCGCAAATGATAATATATATCTAAACTTTTTTATAAATTTCTTTAACTTTCTGTCAAACATTCGTTTAAATTTTATTTATAGGCTAAAATATTAATTGAATATCAATACTACTAAAAAATCAATAATATCTCATCCGTGGGTATATATATTTTTATAAATTAACTAAAAATGACGAAAAAATTGAGCCAAATCGTCGTAAGGAGGTCTACTGATAACGTCAGTCCCACCCGCTTTCGGGTGGGACTGACTGGGTATTTTTTGATAGAAAATAATAGTAAACAAACGAATATACTTGAGCCTTTCTTATTAAATGTTAAGTAGAGGGATTACGATAATAGATATCGTAATTTTATAAAAAAAATTCCTTGGCGATCTGTCAAACATTCGTTTAAATTTTATTTTAAGACCACACTGAGCTTATTCATTAATGATGCAAAAAAATTTTTTGCTTCTCCAAAGTATTTAACGTCCGAGTAACAAATAATTATAAAAAATACAATAGCACAATTTCTTTGCTGAAGAAATTTTAGTTTATAAAAACAAAGACACATCAATTTCACTATGCTTTATTTTAATTTAAGGAAGAGTGAAACATTTTCAAATTTGGTAAAAAATTCATCTTCTATAATTAAATCCAACTATTTTTATATATTAAATTAAAATATGTTAAGCTGGAACATCAACTATTACATTTTACCTTGAAAGTTCAATTGGTTAGTTTAATTTTATTTTTTATTTTTTAACTCACAATGAATTTTACAGAAAATTTAACCATTTTGGAAAAAATTCAATTTTTTAAAATTAAAAATGCATCCTTTTCTGTAAAAATTACACCTTTTTGGGTAAAAATGAAACTTCCTAGACGAAGATTAATCCATTTTTGTTGAAACATAATTTTTTTGTTGAAAATTTACATTTTTAAATTAAAAATTCATCTATTTTGAAAAAACTTGTATTTTCGTCTGGAAAAGTCAACAGTTTCGTAGAAATTTAAAGTGCTCGGTACAAAATTTATGTAATTTGTTAAAAATATCTCCTTTTTGTTACAAAGTAATTTTTTTTTTAATTCGCCATTTATGGGCGAATCCAACTATTTTTTATTTTAAATTAAAATATTATTTATTTGGAAACTAAATTAATAATTTTGTTGTTAGAAATTCATCTTCTTGTGATGAAAATTCAACTCCTTGATATAAAGTTAAACTATTTTCTTAAAAGCTCATTTTTTAAAGATTTAAAATATTAGTTGCTAATTCTTTGTTATCCTTTTGGTTAAAAACAAAATTTTTAACTTTAAATTTAACTATTTTGTTAAAAGATCATTTGTTTTTTTTAATTAACATTTTTGTTCTAAAATCATATTTTTGGATTGAAAACTAGACTCTTTTATAAAAAAATTCAAGAATTTGATAGAAAATTTTATTTTTTCATATAAAATTAATTCGCTTTCAAGCTACTGTTAAATACACCATTTTCAGTTAAAATGTTTTTTTTTTCTTTTAAGTTCAACCATCTAGTTAAAAAAATTGTTTAATAGAATAAATATCAACTGAAAATTAATCAAATAAATTTTAGACTAACATTACATGCATTGTTCAAAAATGTTAGTTGCAAAAATTATGGAATTTGTTGGGAACTTGTCTTTTTTGTGAACAACTAATCCGCTTGGTTGAAAATTCAAATATTTACTTACAAATTTATGTATTATTTTGTTCAGAATTCTTATTTTTTAGTAGAAAATTATTTTTTGTTGTTGTTGAAAATTTGGTTTTTTAGTTAAAAATTTAAAACCTTGGTTGAAAATTCTACATTTTGCACGAAAGTTTTGTTCTTCTTTGACTAAAAAATTATTTTTAAGGGAAACCTTGTCTTTTTTATTTGAAAACTCATTTCTTTTGGATGAAATTTAACCCTTTTAGTTATAAATGCAACTGTTTAGAAAAAAACCAATCTGTTTTGGTTTAGGATTCGACTATTTTGTTGAAAATTATAATATTCTAGAAACTTAGTACGGACACAAACAACTTCAGTTGCAGTCTATCTGCTACGTATAGTGAACACTCACTGATTCGAAGGCTCACTTATTTCAAAGCTCATTTATTTTAAGTACCAAACGCTTCAATATTCCAAGCGGTAAAGGTCTTTTACATCCCACCACTCTCCCTGTACAATCTCGCCTGCGTCAGTGGCTGATGCGCGCGCAACAGTACAAGGCAGGAGCAGCCAATGAACGCTGCTTGACAAAATAACCCTACGACTCACGGTAGTGGTGGGGACCCCGTAAGACTTGGAATATCCGAAAGTTTAAGTTTCTCGGCCCTTGGAATGAGTGAGAGTTCACTGTATTTTTATAATTTATGAATAACTAATTATCTATGGCAGTAAATGTTACCCCAGTCGAGCCAATCTCCATGTCGTGATCATAATCGGTCCTGTTTAAGTCCACCCCTCGGATTTCAGTTCATTGAGGCACTTCCAAAATGACAAGTTAGAAACTTAGTATCACTACTGAAAGCCATTCCAGTGTCTCCAGAGACCATTAAACGAGAGAGACTCCAGCACAGAGTAATTGCAATTCGCATCCTTAAATACGATTATAGCCACCCGGGACTTCCTCTTCAAATCTATGCTATGTAGTAAGATATAATGTATCTGTCATGTACCTTAAGTTGAGAAATTTATTTTCAAATGCCCATAAAAATTAACAATTGATCCATTATTTAAATGTTCTCAAACTTCATTTTGAAAAAATCCTTTATGCTCAAATAATATTTATAGAAGAGGACCTTTGAAATAAAAAACAGGGTGGCAGCAAAAATTTATTTTTTAAACTCTGTTGACTTTTTGCAGAATGAAATTTAAAAATTTCAATTTTTTTAATACAAAAAGATCAACTTATAACAAAATTCCACTCATAACCAAACAGTGGTACTTTAAAACAAAAGAGACGAATTTTCAACAAAAGAGTTGAACTCAAAGCAGTTGCATTTTCGAACAAATAATTAAATTTTCAGGCCAAAAAGTCGATATTTTTAAAAGGTAATTGAATTTTTAATAAAATTGTGAATTCTCAACAAAAAATGTGATAGTTGATATTAAAATTTAATAAATTTAAATTAGATTAAAATCAAAATTAAAAATCTCATTTAAAGTACAATAATCGAATTGATGTTAACTCCTGTTAAAAAAAAAAGAATCCAACGACCAAATTTTGACCACAACGAATAAACAAAACAAACAAAAAATCCCATTGTAATCTGACAAAAAAAAATTCGGAGGAAAATAAAAAAAGTGAGAATATTTGATATGTTCATTTAAAAAGGCGAATTTTTAACCAAATAGTTAAATTTTTCACAAAGACGTTGGACTTTCAACAAAATATATGAATTTTCAACTAAAAAAGCTAAATTTACAATCAAAAATGGATAAGTTAAATTTCCAGCAAAAAAATATGTTCATCAGGAAAAGAAAAAGTTTAAACAAAAGACCTTCAACCAAATAGTTACATTTACATCTAAAATGCTTAATCTTTCAACTAAGAAGAAGAATTTTCAAAAAATAAAAATGTTCAATCCAAAAAGAAAAAAAAATGTTATGCAAATCGTTAAACTTTTAAGCCAAAAGACGATTTTTTTATTAAACAGATGAATTTTTATCCAAACAATATGAAAACTCAACAAAAAAAATATGAAAATTTAACATAAAAATATGCATTTCCAACACCTTTTTTTTTAACAAAACAATTACATTTTTATTAAAGAGGAAATTTTAAATCTAGAAGATAAAGTATCTAATAAAAACACCAGTTTTGCGGAAATTCATGAATTTCGAACTAAAAAAAGATAATTTTACAACCAAAAATAGGAAATCTGAATTTTTATTAAAAAAGGCGAATTTGCAAAAAAAAATAGTCAAATTTTTCACGAAATAGATGAATTTTTAAGTCAAATGTTTAATTTCTCTACTAAAAAGGTGAATATTTAACAAATGAAGATTTTTCAGCCAAAAAGATGAAAAAATCATCTAAACCACCAGTTAGAAGTTTTAATCAAAAAGAGGAAAAATATAGATGTTCAACTAAAATAGATTCAAGTTTCAACAAAAAATGGAAAATTATCATTTTCAGTTTAAAAAAAATTGTTTTTAAGCAACAAAAAAAGAATTTTCAACCCAATAGTTAAATTTATATCCAAAGAGCTCAAACTTGAAATAAAAAAATAAACATTCAGAAACATATTTGTTTTAAATTAAATAAACCGTTTCTTTACATTCTCCTTTAGTTTAACAACAAGAGAAAACTTTAAAATGAAGGAAATAATTCTTCTTTAAACAAATTTTTTCCTTGGAGCAAAAAATTATTTCTTTGAACTACAGAAGTTTCTTTGAATCAAAGAATATTTTTTCTGAGTGTATTCTGATGATTCTTTATTTGGAACAGTTAACATTTAAGGAAAAATATTAATTTTGAACCAATAAAATTTCGAATTTTCAACTAAAAGGACGAATCTTCAATGCAAAAAATGATTTTTTAAGAATCGGTTTCAACCATAAACCAAATAGTTGGATTTCCAACGAAAAATATGAATTTTTAACGAATAGATATTAGAATGAAAAAATATTTAAATTTTAAATAAAAAATAGATAATTTCAACCAAAAACACGAGTTTTTTTACTAAAAAGGTTTTTTTAAAAAAAAGAAGAAATATTTTAGACCAACTTTTAACATCAAAATATGAATTTTCGAAGAAAAGTTACTTTTTCAGCAGAATAGTTGAATATTTATTTTTTAACACTGAAAGACGAATTTTCAAATAAAAACAAAGAATTTTTAACAAAATTGTTGAATTTTCCACCAGATAATAAAATTTTGCATTAAAAATATAATCTTTAGGATTTTTGTAACTGGAATTAGAAAATTATGATTAAAATTCAAAATTTTGAAATTTACTTCCCTGACCAATAACATTCCTCAACTTTTCAGAAAAAGAACTTTGGGGAATGAGGGTGTACACCTCCCTTTTTTGCGATTTTCTGGAATAAATTCTAAATAGACAATTTTATTAAGATTGAATTAAATTGACTTCTATAAAACAAATGGGGTTTCCTTAAAAATGCAAATAATATTTGTAAAACAACGTACATTGAATTAGTACGTAGATAGACGAAATTAAATTCTCGGCTTATTATTATTTTACGTTCTCTTGTTTGGCGCTTACGAGCTTAAAGTTCGTGTACTTAGAGGATAACGACGTGGAGTATTATGAGCACCTTGGCTTTATTCCACAATCTGTCCAGAAAATATACCTATATATTAGTCATAATCAGTTAAAGGCCAATTTAAAACATAACAAGTTAGATAAAAGGATTTATTTTTAAAGGTTCGGGAGATAAAAGGGCGTAAGTCCCATTTCAAACAATAAACTACAAAAAAAGGTGCAAGATATTATTAGGCTTCATTACATCGTAAAAAGTGAAATTTATACAAATTATCCATCTCCGAGGAAGCTCTTGACAATCGCGAGTCACGTCACCAAAAACGAAAATATTTGTCAGTGTGGCCGTGCGGTCTCACAGACCGCACGGTGCTTCTCATATGTGGGTGCTTCTCCACACTAGTGTAAAGGATTTATAATAATTATAGTTGAAGAAAATTATTCATTTCTGACTTGTTTCAATGTTCCTTGATATACTTTTATAACTCAGATAACAAAAACTTCTTTGTTAATTCGATTAAATATAATTCTATACAGTGGTCAACGAGACAGCAAAAATGAAATCGCGTCCATACTTAAACGAAAAAATATTATAGGAAAATTATTGTACGCCTATAATGATTTGGAAATCTATAATTTTTTGGTAATGCCATAAAATCCTGTGAAAATCTTTTGAATCCCTTTAAAAAATGTAATCTCTTGGAATTCTTTTGAATTCCTTGCAATCTTTCCTCTGGCAATCATAAAAATGCATCAAAATTAACTACACATATTCAAAATCCTCGGAACATAAATTTGAATGGAAGTTATTTATAAAACTCCTAAAAAAACGTTTTAGTCTCCAGACATCTTTAAAATCACTAAAAATCTTCGAAATCTGCAGAATTCCCGTCACATCTTTAGAAATCCAACAAAATTGTTTGAAATCTCTTGGAATTTTTTTAATCTCTTGAAATCCTTTAAACGCTTTTAAAATTCCCCGAAATTCCTAAAATATTTTATTTTCCTTAAAATTCCTTTGAATCCCTTCAAAATTCTTTTTAATTCCTTAAAAATCGTTTGAATTCCTTTGAATTCCTTTGTAAATCGTAGAAATGCATTAAAGTGAGTAAAAAGTCCTTTTATATCCCTTGAATGTAAAATAAATTTGACTTATTGATTAAAGTTCACAAAAAAACTTTAAATGTCTGAAAATCTTTGAAACTCCTAAAAATAATTGGAATCTCTATGAATTCCTTGTAATTTAATGTAATTTTCTGTAATGTTCAAACATTTCTAATTTTTGCAAAATTTGACTAAATTTTTTGAAATCCCTTGGAACTTTTTTAATCTCTAAAATTCTTTGGAATCCCTAAAAATCCCGGGAAATAAGAAATCCTTGAAATTCTCTAAACTACCATAAAATGTTTCGAAAACTTATGAAATTCCTTGAAGTCCATGTAAATCCTTATAAACCTCTTAAAAACTGATAAGATACTTAAGAATCAATTAAAACGCTTTGGAAATTCCATCAAATGCTTTGAGGATCCTTAAATTGGTTTATATTGCTTGAAATTCTTCTCAATTTCTGGAAATTCTTTTTAATTCCTTGAAGTATTTTCTTTAAAAATTATAACAATGCATGAAATTAAGTAGAGACAATATTTAAAATCCATTGAATATAAAACAAATTTAACGTCTTTATTAAACTTCTAACCAAAAAAACTTTAAATCCCTAGGAATCCTTTTTAATATTTGGAAATTCTACAACATTTTTTCAACTCCCTTGGAATCTTTTAATCTCTTGAAATCTTCTGAAATCCCTTAAAATTCCGGGAAATCTTTTTAAAAATTTGAAATCCTCTAAAATTCCTTGGAATATTCCGGAATCTTATGAAATTCCCTAAGGTTAATAAAAATAATCTTTAATATCTTAAAAACGTATGAGATACTTTAGAAATATTTGAATGTCTTGAAATTCCCATGAAATATTTTAAAATCCGTTAACATTTTTAAATCTCTTGATATTTTTTATTTCCTTGAAATTTTCTCTTTGAAAATCTTAAAAATGCATTAAAATAAGTAAAAATCCTTTGAAATCCTTTGAATATATATTAAATTGAACTTATTTATTTAATGTTCAAAAAAAAATTTAATCCCAGGAATCTTTGAAATCCCTAAAAATCATTTGAGTCTCTGTGAGTCCCTTCTAATTTTATTTATTTTATTTTCGAAGATGTTCGAAAAATCCCGTCAAATGTTTGGCAATATTTCAAAATCTCTCGGAATTTTCGAAATCTCTTGAAATGTTTCGAAATCCTTTAGAATTCTTTTGAAATATTTGGAAATTCCATTAACTTCCATTTAATTTTAAGAAATCCCTTAATATTTTTCAAACCTCTGAAATTCTTTTGAATTCCTTGAAATCTTTAGTTTGCAAATACGTAAAATTCATTTTAATTCTATTTAATATAAATTAAAAGAAACGTATTTATTAAAGTTTAAAAGACAAAGTCAAGACCCCTAGAAAGCTTTGAAATATTTGGAAAATATTTTGGAATCCCTCAATCCTCTTAAATACCTCGGAATTTTCCGAAATCTTGACAAATTCCTTCAAATCCGTGGTAATATTTTTTTATTACATAATTTCTAATGGAATACTTCAAAATTAGAATTTTTTTAGAAATTCCATAAAACTCCAGGAGATTTTGTGAAATCCCTTGATATTTCTCAAACCTTTTCAAATTCTTTTGAATTCCTTCAAATATTTTCTTTAGCAATTGTAAGAATGTATTGGAATAGTAAAAATCATTTGAAATCCCTTCAATATCAATTAAATTTATTTACTAAAGTTAAAAAAAGTTTAAATTTCTAGAAATCTTACAAATCTTTAAAAATCTTTAAAATCTCTAGTTATCCCTTGTAATTTCATTAAAGTAAATTTATCCCTCGGAATTTTTTTAATATCTAGAAATTATTTGGAATCCCTTAAAATTCCGAAAAATCTTTAAAGTCCTCTAAAATCCAATGGAATTTTTCTATATCTTACGCAATGCCTTGAAATCTATAGAAATATTTTTTTATCTCTTAAAAATTAATGAAACATTTTGAAATTAGTTGAGTTGATTGTAAATCACATAAAATGTTATAAAATTCTTTGAAATTCGTCGAATTACACTCTAGGTCACATAGAAATAAATTGAATTGAATAGAAATTTTCAAATATTTCCGAAAGCTTTAGGGGATTCCAAAGAATTTCAAGAGACCTAAAATTATAATAATAAAATTTCTAGAACTGCTGGTCCACGCAGTTTCTCAGCTCAAGGGGCGAGAGATGATTGCGACTCTTGTCTCGAAACGGCCGCAGTGCGCAAGTACTCAGTCGAGTATATTGCGCAATATTATGCATTCCGATAGAGTGTATCTAAAATCTTCTAAATCTCTACTCTACTTCTAAATTTAACTATACCACAACAATTTGCACGGACAAAGTTTAGTTAAAACCAATTATTTTAAGTCAATACGAAGAATTTAGAAAATTTGGCGCTACGCTCTTTTGCCCGCCGACCCTACATTTATTATCATTCTCAGCCTTTTTATTCATAGTCCTTATCGAGGTAAAACCCAAGTTTTTAAACTGATGGCAATACTTGTACTTCTGAAGATTTGTTCATTTTTCCATTATTTTTTTTTTTTTAGTCAAAGGCCAGTCGAAAAAGATTAATTAAGGAAAACTCTAGAGCGGTATAGAAATTCGTGTTCAGAGCTAGTTTCCCTCTCTTTTTCTCTGTGGTTCGTTGATGGCACTTACTGCAAGTAGAAAGTAAAGTGGAAATAGTTCAAGTGGATCTTACCGGGAACGGTGAAAATGTTACCCGTCCGGCTCTTGAAGCGTGGCAAGAGATTGGAGGACTTTCGTCTACCGCTCTCAGTTCAAGACGTACAAAAGTAATAATTCTGAAAAATTCTTTGGTAAACACCTCCATGCAAATGGACAATTTTTTAATTCCACTCAAGCTCATCTGAGTAAAAGAAAAAAGTTCTACTTAGATGCCATCCGGATCCCCGATAAAGTCCCACTTAAGCAATAAGTATGAAACAAATCAGAACTTAAATATCAACTATTCTCACAAATTTTTAAAAGTCTTATTCGGGACAAAAGTGCTAGCAAAGTTCCATTTTTCATTACAAATTTTTTGCAAGTGCTGGTGGGTTTTCTATACAAATTTGCGTCCTATGTTTGCACACAGGACTTGAAGCCATGGGTAAACATAGGACGTGGAACTAATATGGAGGCGTCGAAATAATTTTTTGTATAAATGTACTAGAAAAGATCCATTTTCCTTTTTTTCAAATTTTTAGAAGTACTGATGGGATTTACGTCGCAAAAAATAGTGCTAAAATAGGACGAAAGTACTAAAAGAGTTAAAAATATGTCAAATTAATGTCTTTTTGACTTTCAAAGTCGTAAATCGACGCCTCTATCCTTTACAACTCTGCGTCCTATGTTTGCACATAGGACTTGGAGCTTTATGTAAACATAGGACGTGGAAGTAATATGGAGGCGTCGAAATAATTTTTTGCATAACTGTACTAGAAAAGATCCATTTTCTTTTTTTTCAAAATTTTAAAAGTACTGATGGGATTTACGTCGCAAAAAATAGTGCTAAAATAGGATGAAAGTACTAAAAGAGTTAAAAATATGTCAAATTAATGACTTTTTGACTTTCAAAGTCGTAAATCGACGCCTCTATCCTTTACAACTCTGCGTCCTATGTTTGCACACAGGACTTGGAGCTTTGTGTAAAAGTAGGACGTGAAACTAATATGGAGGCATCGAAATAATTTTTTGCATAAATGTACTAGAAAACATCCATTTTCCTTTTTTTCAAAATTTTAAAAGTACTGATGGGATTTACGTCCCAAAAAAATAGTGCTAAAATAGGACGAAAGTACTAAAAGAGCTAAAAATATGTCAAATTAATGTCTTTTTGACTTTCAAAGTCGTAAATCGACGCCTCTATCCTTTACAACTCTGCGTCCTATGTTTGCACACAGGACTTGGAGCTTTGTGTAAACATAGGACGTGGAACTAATATGGAGGCGTCGAAATAATTTTTTGCATAAATGTACTATAAAAGATCCATTTTCCTTTTTTTTCAAAATTTTAAAAGTACTGATGGGATTTACGTCCCACAAAAATAGTGCTAAAATAGGACGAAAGTACTAAAAGAGTTAAAAATGCGTCAAATTAATGTCTTTTTGACTTTCAAAGTCGTAAATCGACGCCTCTATCCTTTACAACTCTGCGTCCTATGTTTGCACACAGGACTTGGAGCTTTGTGTAAACATAGGACGTGGAACTAATATGGAGGCGTCGAAATAATTTTTTGCATAACTGTACTAGAAAAGATCCATTTTCTTTTTTTTTCAAAATTTTAAAAGTACTGATGGGATTTACGTCGCAAAAAATAGTGCTAAAATAGGATGAAAGTACTAAAAGAGTTAAAAATACGTCAAATTAATGTCTTTTTGACTTTCAAAGTCGTAAATCGACGCCTCTATCCTTTACAACTCTGCGCCCTATGTTTGCACACAGGACTTGGAGCTTTGTGTAAACATAGGACGTGGAACTAACATGGAGGCGTCGTAATAATTTTTTGGATAAATGTACTACAAAAGATCCATTTTCCTTTTTTTCAAATTTTTAGAAGTACTGATGGGATTTACGTCCCCCAAAATAGTGCTGAAATAGGACGAAGATACCAAAAGAGTAAAAAATATGTCCAATGAATGTCTTTTTAAATTCTAAAGTTGTAAATCGAGGCCTCCATTCTGGACGGCTCTGCGTCCTATGTTTGCACACAGGAATTGGAGCTTTGTGTAAACATAGGAAGTGGAACTAACATGGAGGCGTCGTAATAATTTTTTGGATAAATGTACTACAAAAGATCCATTTTCCTTTTTTTCAAATTTTTAGACGTACTGATGGGATTTACGTCCCCCAAAATAGTGCTGAAATAGGACGAAGATACCAAAAGAGTAAAAAATATGTCCAATGAATGTCTTTTTAAATTCTAAAGTTGTAAATCGACGCCTCCATTCTGTACGGCTCTGCGTCCTATGTTTGCACACAGGAATTGGAGCTGCGTGTAAACATAGGAAGTGGAACTAATATGGATGCGTCAAAATAATTTTTTTAAATCAATGTACTAGGAAAGATCCATTTTACTTTTTTCTTCAAATTTTTTCAAGTACTGATGTGATTCAGGTCCCAAAAAATAGTGCCATAATAGGACGAAAGTATCGACATAGTTAAAAGTATGTCCAATTATTGTCTTCTTAAATTTCAAAGTTGTAAATCGACACCTCCATTGTGTACGACTTTTCATCCTATGTTTACACAGAGGACTTGGGACTGTGTGCAATAATAGGACGTAAAACTAATATGGAGGCCTCGACATAATTTTCTATATAAATGTACTAGAAAAGATCTATTTTCCTTCTTTTTTCAAATTTTCGAAAGTATTGATGGGATTTGTGTCCAAAAAAGTAGTGCTAATATAGGACGAACGTATTAAAAGAGTTAAAAATGTGTCCAATGAATGCCTTTTTAAATTTTTAAGTTGTAAATCGATGCCTCTATACTAAACGACTTTGCGTCCTATGTTTGCACACAGAACTTGGAGCTTTGTGTAAACATAGGACGTGGAACTAACATGGAGGAGACGTAATAATTTTTTGGATAAATATACTACAAAAGATCCATTTTCCTTTTTTTCAAATTTTTTGAAGTACTGATGGGATTTACTTTCCCCAAAATAGTGCTGAAATAGGACGAAGATACCAAAAGAGTAAAAAATATGTCCAATGAATGTCTTTTTAAATTCTAAAGTTGTAAATCGAGGCCTCCATTCTGTACGGCTCTGCGTCCTATGTTTGCACACAGGAATTGGAGCTTTGTGTAAACATAGGAAGTGGAACTAATATGGATGCGTCAAAATAATTTTTTTAAATCAATGTACTAGGAAAGATCCATTTTACTTTTTTTTCAAATTTTTTCAAATTTTTTCAAGTACTGATGTGATTCAGGTCCCAAAAAATAGTGCCATAATAGGACGAAAGTATCGACATAGTTAAAAGTATGTCCAATTATTGTCTTCTTAAATTTCAAAGTAGTAAATCGACACCTCCATTCTGTACGACTTTTCGTCCTATGTTTGCACAGAGGACTTGGGACTGTGTGCAATAATAGGACGTAAAACTAATATGGAGGCGTCGAAATAATTTTTTGGATAAAGGTACTAGAAAAGATCCATTTTCCCTTTTTTTTTTAATTTTTAAAAGTACTGATGGGATTTACGTCCCAAAAAATAGTGCTAAAATAGGACTAAAGTACCAATAGAGGTCAAAATGCATCCCGTTGAACGTTGTGGGAACCTACAATCTCCGAAGCAAGTTATATTCTCGATGTTGGAAGACTCGCAAGATAAAAAAAAAACATTTTTTTATAAACGGGGATTTTTCTCGGGACCATTATTTTCTACGCAATCTTCTATTCGCTTTTTTATTTAAATCAGCCTTTGTACAAAGAATAATGAACGACTAATGAAATGGAAAAATCAAAGGTGCAAAAAACTTTTGAGTTCCCTTATCGGATTTAACGTAAAACTCCATGTGTGACTGACCCTCTGAATCTGACAATTCCATCCGCTTGAGGAAATACGCATTCGCCGCACTTCCTTGATAATTAAACCCGTTCCAACAAACGCTGAGATAAACCGACAGTGTGTTCCTTTTGGTGTCGAAATAATTTTTGACAGAACTTTTTAATATTCATGGGTCAATTATGTGAAGTAACTAGTTTATTTTAAATAGTTACTGTAATAAAAAAGCAATAAAGAATCATATAAATGCACAGTGAATTAAGAAAGCAATTAGTCAAAATCAAGGAATTAAAAAAAAATTAGAAAAAGTCCTAAATATTCCATTGATTTCTATAAAATTTGAGTGAATTTAGAAAAATTAAAGGGAATTCAAGATATTTCGATGTAATTTATACAAAATTAAGATTAATACAAAAAAATAATACAAGAAAATGATTTTATACTAATAATTAAATACATTAAAAAATAATTTGAAAGTCGTCAGGGCGAATGAAAAAATTGAAAACTCAAAAAACATCGACTGAAATCAGTGGATTACAGGGGAATTTTAATGAATTAAAAATTAATTCAAAAGAATTCAAACGAATGCAAAAGAATTGAAATGAATACAGCCAATAAAAAATATTCTATTGATTTCAGTAATATTCAAGTGAATTAATGAGAATTCAAAGGAATTCAAAAGAATTTGGTAGAATAAGGAACATATTGAATTCAGTGGATTTCAAGCAAATTTTAAAGAATTCAGAGTGAATTTAATAGAAATATAAGGAATTTAACTAAATAAAGAAATGATCCGAATTCAAAATAAATTTAAAAAATTCAGCGGAATTTAAAACAAATCAAAGGAATTCAAATAAACAATAAAGAATACAATAAATCTTGAATACTCCACTAATTTCAGTAAAATTGGAGTGAATTTATAAGAATTCACTGGAATTCTAAGGAATTTGATAAAATAAACAACATATTGAATTCAGTGAATTTCAAACAAATTTTAAAGAATTCAGAGTGAATTCAATAGAAATAGAAGGAATCTAACTGAATAAAAAAATACAGAATGCAAAAGAAATCAAAACAATTCAGCGAAATTCAATATAATTTAAAGGAGTACAAAATAATTAGAAAGTACAAAATTCCCAAGAAATCAGAATAAGTGAAGAATAATTCAACTAAAACTGAATAGATAAAATAAATCTAAACAATAATTTGAAAATCTTCCTAATGTATTTAAAATTTTCATAATCCCAAAAACATCAATTGGAAAAAAGGAAAGGTGCTGAAAGAAATTTCAGAGAATACAGGGTGAATTCTAAAGAATATAACAGCATTTATGATAATATAAAGGAATTCCAAGAAATTCAAAGGGATACAAAGGAATTGCAAAGAATTCAAAAGAATACAACATTATTCCATTGAATGCAAAGAAACTCAAAGATATTCAAGAGAATTTTAAATAATGAAAATATTAAAAATATTATACTCATTTCAGTAAAATTCTAGTAAATTTAAAAGAATTCAAGAGAATGAAAAAGAAATCGATGAAGTTCAAATGCAATCAAGATATACTGAAAAAAATTCCATAAAATAATTACACAATAATAATTCAATAAATCAAATCAATTAAACAATAATTCAAAAGTTTTCAAGACAAAGAAATTTTAATTAAAAAATAACCATTAAATTTAGTGAATTTCAAAGTAATTCCGAAGAATTATGGTAAACTTGGAATAATTCAGGTTAAATTAAAAAGAATTCAAATAGATTTTTAAAAAATAGAAAGGAATTCAGAAAATCCGAATGCATCGAAAATAGTTTGGAAGCATTCGAAAAATCCAAAATATTCCATTAATTTCTTCCACTGAACTCAGTAGATGTTAACGGAATTTAAAGAATTTAGGTTTGACGCAAATATTCAAAGGAATTTAAACAAATGAAGAATTAAAAAAAGTCGTAAATCTTTGGGATCCCGGTTTTAATTTATGGAAGAAAGTGATAATATAATTTAAAGAAGTAACTATAGTAATTTTATTTTAGAAAAGGCGCTAAGCATAGATTTAAAAAAAAAGTAAATAAAAATGAATTTAATCAAATAAGCATTTTGTTTACAACAAACGACTTGGAGGCTCTAAATATTTGGTAAAAATTTTACTAAAAATCAAAGTGACTTTTGTACCAACAGAAACATTTTCTAAGGACACGCTTTGAAAAAAATATTTGGATCACACTATTGTGCACTTTGGCTTGACAGAAATGAGAGGAGGAAGTCTCGGAGTAAGAAATAAAAAAAAATCTGCTTGCTAAAGGTCAGGTTTCAGGAAGTCAAGAAAGAGATGAGAAGAAAGGACAGTCACTCGAATCAGGTTAAAAATTGAATCATGGCTGAAGCCAAGCGAGAGCCGCGGTAGTTGAGAAAATCGATTTTAACCTCTCTCGGCAAAAAGTGCCGATAGCCCGCACTTCGTTCCGGGTAGTCTCTTTCCTGCAATTAAGCCCAGGCATTTTTTACCCTTTTGCTCAAATAATTAGAGGAAGTTTAATTACCATAAGCCTAAAACTCTTTATTTCACAATTCTCAATCCAGGCGAAAATTTTAATAAAAAAATGGAAATTGTTTACTGAAAACTGGGGATTTAAGTTTTGATTAAAAAATTATATTAAACGGAAAGAATTTTAATGTCTCTTGTGTTCTTATGTCTTGAATTTCTGTTTGGCGAAGACAATTTAGCAACGTGCTTTATGTCAGCTTTTTCTGCTTTGAAAGAATATAGTTTTTACAGTGAGTCATCTACCTGTTTGCTCTATCCCCTCTTCCCAATTTCCCCTCGCACAGGTAGACGGCGCTCAAAAGGGGACATGCCCATTTGTAAGATTCCCTTTTTTCCCCTTCAGTTTGAGAAATCGTTCATAAAATTAAAATGGAGAACTTTAGTAGGTAGACATGGGGAGTTCTGAATCAAGATTTCTACCTCACCGAGTTCGAGAAGCTTCTAAGCCGTAGTGGTTCGTGTCAGTGCTAAGTTTTATAGAAACGTGGTTCCTGCCCATGCTAAGCTTCTAGAACATTCAAGATGACGTCATCAAAAATGTCCGTGCTAAGTTTCTGGAACATTCTTGATAACGTCATTCAGAATGTTCTAGAAACTTAGCACGGACACGAACCGCTACAGCTCAGAAGCTTCCCAAAGTCTGTGAGGTAGGAATCTTGATCTAGAACTCCTTATCCTTGCTTTAGTTGAAAAGACCAAAGGTACTAGAAAAAGCCAACATGACGCACCCTGTTTGATTGTGGTCTACCTACGTGAGGGGAAGTTGGGAAGAGGGGGTAGAGCAAACAGGTAGAAGGCCATCAAATGGGCGTCGTCCACTTACATTATTGAGCTTAAATTTAAATATGTAAAAAAAGTTGTATCTTGGGATTGTGGCCAAAATACTTAATTAAATAAAGGAAGGTACGAATGCCATCGTCATTCGTCACGCATGGCCTCGTGAGAAAACTGGAGCCCAACCCTTATAAACTAAAGTTTCTTAGGTAACTACCCCCTTCATTATCGTGTTACGGCTGAAATATGCAGCTCTGGAATACGTCCATGAAGAGAATGTGCATCCTGTCAACGGGTACGGAACCCATAATAAATTTAGCAGTTTATACGTCATTAGCAAACTGCAACTAGACGCCTCTTTAAATAGATAATCATCAAGCATTTCTAATCTAATTCGATTTGTTCATACTCTGAACTGCCTGCCTCCCTCCCTACCTCCCTCCCTCCCTACCTCCCTCCGTCACTCTCTCTCTCTCTCTCTCTCTCTCTCTCTAAGGAATTTTAATACGAGAAAATTGGAAATCGAGTTATCAAATTAATCTTGAAACGCGAATTATAAATTCTACTATGGTAATGTAATCACGGAATTTGAGAAGAAAGAAAGTTTTCAATTTAGATTTAAAACCAGAGAAATAAAGTTTAATTCTGAGTATTTTTTTAGCAAATTACATCATAAATTAAAAAAAAAAAAACATCTATACTTGTAATTCGGAACGTATACGGCCTAATCCAATGTTGTCCTTGAAAGCACTTTAAAATTTAGTTATTAGATCAAAAAAATTATTACATAAACAAATTTTATTTGAAACCATATTTCTCTTAGTGTAAATCTTTTCGTGCAATTATTCTTCACAAGTTGATATTCAGTGTTTTTAACGGTTTTTTAAAAAACAGAATTTTTTGTAAATCTCCTTGTACAATTTTGTTGTATAATTCTGTTTCTAGTTTATGTTGGTTCAAAAAATGTACTTTCAAAAGACATAAATTTCCAACCAGGAAGATAATTATTCAGTAAAGAAGATCAATTTTCTATCTAAAAAGACGCATTGTGAAAAAGAACTTTCAAACAATTTGTTGAATATTCAAGTTAAAACAACTTAATTTTTCGGTCAAGAAAATTAATTTTCTACCTTAAAAGAACAATTTTTAACAAAATACAGGCATTCTTAACCAAATAGATGATTTTTCAACTTATGAAAAATATATACTTAACCAAAAATGGAATATATAAATTTTCCAAAAATATTTAAATTTCCCACGCAATAGTTTAATTCTTAACCAAACATCTGCATTTTTAGCTAAATTTTTGAATATTCAACTTGTAAAAAATAGATTTTCGGCCAAGAAAATAAATTTTCTCTACACAAAAATTAAAACAAAGACCTGAATTTCGGTCAAAAAATTAATTTTTCGTAAAAAGATTAATTTTCTACCTAAAAAGACAAATTTTTAATAAAATACAGGCATTTCCCACCAAAGAAATTAGTTTTTAAATAAAATGATAAATCTTCAACAAAAACTGGAATTTAACAAAAAAATCCACTTTCAAACAAGGATTTTTAATTCTAACCAAACAGGATGAAATTTTTACTAAGATAGTTGAATTTTCAAACAAAGAAGATACATTTTTAACAAAATCGTTGAATTTTCACCAAACGAATAACATTCTTACCCAAAAGAGATAAATTCTAAACTAAAAATATATTCATAATCTTTTCAACCACCACTAAAGGTCACTAGACTGTTGGTACAAAATTATACTGTATTTTAAAAAATTATTTTTTATTAAAAACTAATTTTCCTGAATGTAAATTTAACTATTTCGTATTTGAAAAAAAATTTTAACCAAAAATTTATCTAATAAAATTTATCATAACATCATACCCTTTGTTCAAACAATGTAAAAATGTAACTTCAAAATATTTATGCTAAACGCTTAATTGAGATAATAAATAAGCTTGAAACTCTTTGCGTCAGTTTGTCTCTCAGAATTGCGCAATACCATTGTATATCGTCATCCAGAACATTCTAGTAACTAAGCACGGACATGAACCATTTCAGGTGCAGAATATTCTTGAATTCTACACTCAAATAATTCACATTGAAAGAAAGTTTTCTAACACCTATGGTTATTAGTAGATGATGAAGGGGTTTCTAACTCAAGATTTTTACCTTAATGACATCAAGAAGATTCTACCTGTAGTGGTTCGTGTCCATGCTAAGTTTCTAGAACATTTCTCACGACGTGATTATGAATTTCTACCTTAGCGACGTTCATAAAAGTGTGGTACTGAACCTACTCTACTTTACCGACGTTGAGTAGAAATGTATGATGACGTCATCAAGAATGTTCTATAAACCTAACTGGGATACGAACCATTTTTCTATCAAATTTAGCACGGACACAAACCGCTAGATCTAGAATCTTCTCGATGTCGGTAAGGTAGGAATTTTGATTTAGAAGCACCTTTACTCATCTACTGTTACTCAAAATTTTTCGGCACATGTTCAGGGCCCCTAAGTCACCATTGATTTTACATCGGTCAAACAAAAGTGTCATTAGTGTAATGAATCCAAGGCCTGGCTTTCGCAATCGACTTTTGAGATTGTGCTTTAAATCGAAATAATTACTGAGTCGATTCAAAGCACATTAGCAGAGCTCATCAGCGATATGTTGCCGCAGACAGTCCCTATTCTAAATCTAAAGGGAATGTACATCATCAAACAAAGGACAGAGGGTAAAGGTCATGCGTGACTTTGTCGGTAAACATCCATTATCAACAGAGTCCATTTCTCTTGTACCGTCCTCTGTCCGCCAAAGCATTGCACATTGTACACGAGAATGCCAATGTCTCGACAGGAAGAAACATCAGTGGCACATTCCTGTTTCAGTTAACTGTAACAATAGGGTTGTGGATTCCTCAAAGGGTAAAGGGCACACTTTCCTTCTAGCCAGGGTGGCCGAAAAACTTCATCAGGGTGGCGTTTCATGGAAAGACTTTAAATTCTGAGCCATTTACAGGTTTTTATAAGTCAATTTAGGTTAGTTTACCAGGTCAACTTACTATGACTTATTAACGGTTTCTATACTTTATTTATTTCCAATTTTCAATTTTGGATTACTGAAAGTAAGGAAGAAATCATTTTTATAATTTTCTAGTAGTTCAAAGATTACAAAATAAATTTCTTTAAAAAAAGTTTTAACAAAATCTAGTTTTAAAATTGGATTTCAGATAATTTCTTGGTTTTTTTAGGTTTTAAGGTCAAATCACGAGCTTGTTAATTTACAAAATTCCCTGATTTTTCCATAGCTATTTTCATTACGTAATTTTTAGTAATGTTATTTTTCACTATAAAGACTACGTTCTTTTTGTGTGTGCAAGAATTATTGCCAATTTCTTTAATTTTAAGAATATTTATTTATTATCTTCTAACCTTTCAAGATCATTAAAAATACTAAAAAAATGGTATTTTCAAATCTCCTAAAATTAGTTTTGGAAATATTATGAAATGTTCTAATTTCTTTTTAAATAATCATTTAAGATTAATTAAAAAAAAAAAAATTATTCAAAAATTTTCTAGGAATTTTAGAAAAATTGTTTGATCCTTTTGAAAACTTTCAAAATTATTTTAAAACTTCTGTTTTTTTGTGCGAAATTCGTAAAAATCTCTATCCCTAATTTAAAAAACTGCTTCAGAATCTTCCATCTACTTTTTTGAAAATGTCTGAAGTTTTTAAAAATATCCTCTTCAGATTCTTTTTTTAATTACGAAAAATTTTTGACACTTTTGGAAATCTTTTCAAATTTTTTGAAATGTTTTAAAATATTCTCTTTAATATGATTTTTTAAATAAAAATAAATTAAAATTTCCCTAAGAATCTTAATAAAAATATTTTCATTTCGCTGGAACATTTAGAAAATTTTTAAAAAGCTTACCAGTACATCGTATACGTTCAAACGCTAAGGAAACTCACCTGGAACAGAAGAGAAAATATTTATTTAAAAAGAGTTATTATCTCAGTTATTAATAAGATTTCAAAATTCGAAAATTAGACATTAAGGATCTAACATGACGGTCAAAATTTGACATTTTTTTACATACTTGTGTGGAATTCGGTATAAGGGAGGTTTTGGGGTCACTGACATCGAATTGTATATAAAAATGTGAAAATTTAAAAATGGAAAAAATTGATGTAAAAACTCAAAATTTGATGTAAAAATTTGAAAATTAACAATAGGTGATCCTATATGGCGGTCAAAAGTGCAAATTTTGTACATATTTATATGAAACTTAATATGAGGGTTTGGGAGGAGGGGTGTCGCTGACTTCGATTTTAATGTACAAAATTAAAAAATTAAAAACAGCAGATACAATATGGCGGCCAAAATTAATTTTTCTTATATTTGTGTGAAACTTAGTATAATAAGGTTTTTGGGGTCGCTGAATTTGAATTGGATGGAAACTTTTGAAGATTCAAAATGGCGCTCAAAACTTGAATATTTCGCAGAATTCATAAAAAACTTGGTATAACGGTTTTTTTGGGGTCTATGGAACTTCCAATATGGCGGAGAAAAATAATTTTTTTTCTACATACTTGTATTTAACATTGGGGGTCCAATATGGCAACCAAACTTTCACATTTTTACATGCTTGGACGAAACTTGATATAGGAGATTTTTTGGTTCGCTGACTTAAAGTTTAATTTGAAAATTAAAAAATTCAAAATGAAGGATCCGATATAGCAGCTAAAAATTCCAATGTCTTCGTATTTGTATGAAACTTCGTACAGTGGGCTTTTTCGGATCGCTCATTTCGAAATTAGGGTAAAAATTAAAAATAGAGGATCCAGTATGGCATCAAAAATTTCCAATGTTTTCAAATTTATCTGAAACTTCGTATCAGGGGGGTTTTCGGGTCGCTTACATCGAATTTTTAAAAAAAGTTAAAAATTCAAAATAGAGGATCTAATGTGACAGCTATAATTTCAAACGTTTTCATATTTAGATGAAACTTCGTATAAGGAGCGTTTTTGGGATCTCTGACTTCGAATTTGTTGTTAAAATTTGAACATTTAAAAAAGCTGATTCAATATGGCGGCCAAACTTTTACATTTTTTACATATTTGTATGAAACTTGATATTGGTACGTTTTTGCGGTCGGTGGATTCAAGTTTAATTTAAAAAATTAAAAATGGAGGGTCCAATATTGCAGCTAAAATTTCCAATGTTTTCATATTTGTATGAAACTTTGTAAAGGGGGTTTTTTGGGTCGCTCATTTCGAATTTAGGTAAAAAATTTAAATTTCAAAATTGAGGATTTAATATGGCAGCTAAGATTTTTAATGTTTTCATATTTGTACTTAACTTCGTATCAGGGGTTTTTGGGGTCGCTGACTTCGAATTTGATGTTCAAATTTGAAAATTCATGATGGCTGGTTCCAATATGGCAGCCAAACTTTTACATTTTTTTACATATTTCTATGAAACTTAATATGGGAAATTTGTTGGAGTCGCTAACTTCGAATTTAATAATATAATTGAAAAATTAAAAATGGAAGATCCAATATGGTAGCTAAAACGTCAAATGTTTTCATATTTGTATGAAACTTCGTATAAGGATTTTTTGGG
>NC_046663.1:19854193-19899441 GCF_010883055.1 Belonocnema kinseyi
ATGAAACTTCATATAAGGGGATTTTGGGGTCGCTGACTTCGAATTTGATGTTCAAATTTGAAAATTCATGATGGCTGGTTCCAATATGGCAGCCAAACTTTTGCATTTTTTTACATATTTCTATGAAACTTAATATGGGAAATTTGCTGAGTCGCTAACTTCGAATTTAATAATATAATTGAAAAATTAAAAATGGTAGATCCAATATGGTAGCTAAAACGTCAAATGTTTTCATATTTGTATGAAACTTCGTATAAGGATTTTTTGGGTCGCTCACTTCGAATTCGGGGTCCAAATTTTAAAATTCAAAATGGAGGATTCAATATGGCAGCTAAGATCCCAAATGTTCTTATATTTGGATGAAACTTCATATAAGGGGGTTTTTGGGGTCCCTGACTTCGAATTTGATGTTCAAATTTCAAAATTCAAAATGGTGAATCCGATACATTAAATTTTGATCAAAGATTGATGTTTTTGAAGGATTTGATTCTTTTTGATAAAATTTATTCCTACATTTGTAAGAAGAATAAATGAAAATTCATATATTTTGGTATTTTGAGAGAGATTGCATTTCAGTTGCACGTGTGATACACGGATCCAGATTCTGCATGTATCTTGTTCAGAGGAATTGTCTTCTCCGATCGTCCCGGCAGTTTGACATCACCCTCATGCTGTAGAGATTGGTGTAAACATTCACGTTGCTCGGGCACTCAGCAAGGAATATTGCTTATTCATGTAAATTCGACACAACTGAGCTCAGCTTTGCCTATTTTAGGTGCTTCTACCGCACTAACTTAACCTGATGCTTTTTATCTTATCAAGAAGGATTGCTCTCAAATTATATTCTCCCGAGTTTCCTTCAGTTCAGAATCTACAATTGAAATTCTTTTCATCTTGAGGTTCATTCAAATAAAATGTTTATAAATTTAAACTCAACTTTGCATGCCTTGATCGAATATACTCTCACAAGTGACTACATTGGCCGTCTTTATGGCTGAATATCAAACTCCTGAAGGAGAAGAGCGAACACTGATAACACCAGGAATCTTGAAATTAGATTGCGTCCTACAGAACTACTTCAAGAACAGGAAACCACCATCTATATATTGTAGTCCGTTATCTATGCATTGTAATCCTTTGATCAAAGTTTCCTGCTCAAAGTTTCATTACTTGATACAATTTGACACAAAGTTGTGAATAAGCTTAAAAAATAATTATTTTAAAATATAATTCAGTTTTGATGTTATTTTGTCGACGAACGTAGTGAAATAATTGTTTAATCAAAACGGTTTTAATATTTTCTTGAGTAAAAATGTATCTCGCTCCGCCGGGATTCGAACCCAGATCTACAGATTGCCGGTCGTGTGAATTTCTCTTAAGCTATTAGAGAGAGCGAAGGAAGACTCCTTTTGAGAAATATACGTATTATTTTACCAGGTGTTACGTATTCAAATTTTTCAAGGAATCTGTATTATCATCAGAGAATAACAGAAATGCGTAAAGTCTTTTTAGACTAGATGGAGCGACGAAATAAACATTTTTTAAATTAATTTTTATCTGAAAAAAGATCATCTCCTTCAATCCGCGGGGAATCGAACCACAGATTTTCCGGTCGGGTGCTTTTCCCTTAAGCTACTATAGAGATCCATCTAGTCTGAAAAGACGTTAAGTATTTCTTTTATTCTCTGATGATAATACCGATTCCTTGGAAAATTGCACTTCTAACACCTGGCAAAATAATGCGTGTATTTATGAAAAATGGATTCTTCTTTCAATCTCTCTGGTAGCTTAAGGGAAAAGTACCCAGCCGGAAATCGAAAGTTCTGTGATTCGGTTCCCAGTGGAGCAAAGGAAATATTTTTTAAGAAACAAATTAATTTAAAAAATGCTTAATCCATATCTGCATCTAGTCTAAAAGACGTTAAGCATGTATGTTATCCTCTGCTGATAATACAGATTCCTTGGAATACTATAATTTTATAATATGAATAAATATTAAATATTAGAAAGGGTTTTATGTAATTTTAATTGAATTTTAATTTTTATCGGCTTTCAATCATGTCTAATATTTATTTGATCTCAGCCAGAATTAAAAGCAAATAAATAAATTAATAAGTTCTTTAAATTTTTAATGTGTATAACCTAAAATATAATTTTGAATTATTTTTGCAATAGTTCAATTTTTAAGATTTATAATTGAAAGCCCTTTAATTTTGAAGATTCAAAAAAAATCTTAAATTTTGATGAATTTAAAGAGCAAAAGTCAAGTTCATAATTCCAAATCGTCGAAATTAAAGAAATTTAGAATATAAATAATCAAAATTGTAAAATTTTTAATTGTAAAACTTAAAACTAGCTTCATTTTACACTTCAAGTTTTCCAATTTAAAAGCTGATCAATTTTAAAGATTTACAATTTGAAGTTTTTAAATTTTAAAGATTTATAATTGAGAATATTTAGTTTTAAAGATGTATAAATAAAAGTTTGTTCAATTTTCAACCAACTATTTTAGTTTTCACTTAGAAGATTTTTTTTTAATAAAGACGCACTTTTAACAAAATAAATGAACTTTCAATCAAATAATTTGAATTGCAAAAAGCAATTTTCAACGAAAAATGCATAAATAATTAAATTTTCAATAAAAAAATTAATTTTCATCACAAAAAAACAAATGTTCACAGAATAGAACAATTTTTAACCAATTAGTTTCATCTTTAACTAAAAAAGATTAATTTTGAATGAAAATTTAATCATTGAATTTTCAACGAAAAAATTAATTCTTAATCAGTTTATTTTTTTAAATAAATAATGCAATTTTTATTACAAAAAGATGAATTTTTAAATAAAATTGCATTTTAGAGTAAAAAAATACGGATTTTTGACAAAAGGATAAATTTTCAATAAATAGTTTCTTTTTAACCAAACATTTGAAATTTAACTAACAACGATGAATTTTCAACTAAAAATGAAATAGTTACATTTTCCGTTCAAAAAATGATTTTTTTTTAAGTGTATAACTTAAAACATAATTTTGTTTCTTTTTCTTTAATAGTTCAATTTTGAAGTTTTACAATTGAAAGCTCTTCCATTTTAACGATGGATAAATAAAAATTCTTAAATTTTGATAATTTTGAAAATCAAAAGTCAAGTTCTTAATTCCCAATCTTCCAAATTACAGGAATTTGGAATGTAAATAATTAAAATTACAGATTTTTGTATTGCAAAATATGAAACTTGCAAAATTTTTAGTTCTAAAAAAATGGTTAAATTTCCCATTTTTACAATTCAAAGTTCTAACATTTTAAAGAGTTAAAATTTAGAATTTTCAATTTTAACGATATATGTGTACATAAACAAATATTCAATTTTCAACCAAGTATTTTCAATCTAATAATTTAATTTACAACTAACGACTATGAATTTTCAACCAAAAATGCAATAATACAAAATTTCAATTTAAAAATTAATTTTTAACAACAACAAAATTAAAATTACACTAAATAGTACCATTTTTAACCAATTAGTTAAATCTTTAACCGAAAAAGATGAATTCTCAATTAATTTTTCACCAAATGGTAGATATTTATACAAAATACGAATTTTTTACAAATCTGTTGAGTTTTTAATAAATATAAATTATTTTTAAGCGAAAATAATTTTTTCAGAATTGAAATATGTTCCATTTCGAATATTTACAATTTAAAGTTTTACAAACTTAATGCGTTATAATTGAGAATATTCAATTTTAGAGATAAATGAAAAAAATCATCAATTTTTAAGGAAAAATGCAATAATTAATTTTTCAATCAACAAAATTTATTTTCGACAAAGAAAACGAAATTTCCGCAAAAAAGCACAATTTCCAATCAATGACTTAAATTTTAAAATAAATCAGAGAAATTCTCAGTAAAAATTTAATAATTGTATTTTCAAACAAAACGTTAATTTTTAATGAAATAGATCATCTTTTTTACCAAATGATAGTATTTTCAATTCAAAAAGATGAATTTTCAAATCAAATTGCATTGCTAAGTCAAAAAGACGAATTTTCTATAAAACTGTTGAATTTTTAATAAATAATTGAATTTTAAATCAAAACTTTCAATTTTCAACCAAAAGTAAAATAGCTGAATTTTCCATTCAAAAAATTAATTTTCTATAAAAAAAAGAATTTCTATGTGCAAAAAAATCTGCAAGAAAACTGTTCAATCTTCAACCAATAAAATCAATTTTTATTTAAAAAGTTCAACCAAGAAATATTAAGAAAATAATAATAAAGAATTAACTTTTGAGCGCAAAACAAGAATTTGCTTTCTTTTTTTAGCAAACAATAAATTAAAATATGCAAATATATTTTACTTCTTAATATACTGTGGCCTTTCGTGTCAGGGGACAATAAGTCTCATATCTTTAAAACTCTTTGGTGAAAATGGCCTTTTTAAACAGAACGAGTAAAGTTATCTCAACTGAAAATGTTTTGAAGCACGCAGCTTATGAAACCAGTTTATTAAGTTAAAACAGGTTCGTTGGAATTGTTAATTCTTCTTTTCTAGTTTCTTAACTTTCATTAGATAGAATTAATTATTTCAAATGAGAATGAGGAAAAGTATGTGAGAAATTTAACACCTAATTTGATCGTAAGCGCGATAAGTATAGCGTGCACAATTCTATCCATTAAACACAAAATCGTGTCACACACGATATTTTTAATCAAGTAATCCAATATAAAGATAAAATGTTCTATTAGGTTGCCTTCAAAATGCGCAAGGAAAATGCCCTTTTTAAATTTTAAAACAAAATAGAAACAGTCTTACTAAAAAGTCGCCTTGATATTTTCAAACAAGAATATTGCGTAATTGCGAGAGACGAATTTGCGTAAACAACTTCAAGGTTATTATCTCATTTGGGCATTTCGCTTAAACACTTTCAAGGTTATATTTTTATTTGTCCTTGCATTTGATTATGTGTATATATAGTGTTTACGCGAAATGCTTAATTCAGATAATAAATAACCTTGCAGTTGTTTACGCAAATTCGTTTCTCTCAATTACGCAATATTTTTTTTGGACTTAATCAAGAGCATTTCAGAAACTTCACTCGCACATGAAACACTTCAGTTGCAGAATTTTCTCGACGTCAGGGAAGTAAGAATCTTAATATAGAAACGCTCCTTATCAACTCCCATGTTGTGTAACTCATCTCCCGTTTAAAAATCAATATCAATATTAGCATTTACATTTTCCGTTAAGAGAATTCGTAATTCTATTTTAAAGACACAATTATGTATTATATTTATTGGATGCTGAATAAATCACGATTTTTAACAGTGATGTATTGTTTCTATAATAATGCACATTTGCATCAATTATGTCTATCTGGAACAATCTGATAATCTATTTCCGTGTTTCCTATTTGAATAAGAGTTTCAATGAGGATTTGTTGTTGATCACTATATTGAAAATCAGCATTATTCACAATTTTGTTTGTTTAAATAATTTTAAATTCTCTGTAAATTCAACAGCTATTTAAATAGAAAATGAGGTCTCGCAATAGTTTTGTGTCTATTAAGGGTAGCCTAAGTAATTGGAAAAAGGGAACATGTAACTGATGTCTATCTGTTAGATTTTTAATGTACACTAGGAAACAAACAGGCTCGTAATTATATGTTTTTCACTCAAGCGAAACATTGCGACAATTTCGAGACATTACACCAATTGTTTAGATAGGATCGCGCATTAAAGAGTTTATACATTTTTTTCTTCAATTTATTTTCTTGATAGAAAATAGCGTACAACGAGATAAAATATGACAAAGAATGGCTAAGAAATTTTCTAGAACGTCAATTAGGCTAGATACACTGGAAAATCGAGTTTCTTTGAATCAAGTTTCTCTTCCGCCGGATGAAGCATCTTTTCACATATTTTTCACAATTTTTATTTATCGCGATAGGTTTACAAGTAAATGAAAACCCTTGCAATGAAGACATTTCATTTCATCTTATCAACTGCAAAGAAGCCTTTAGAATCCTCAGTAGGACGTCCTGTATGGCATGGAGTCACGAAACTTTCAAGGAATTAGATTTGATACTCTCGAGAGCGCAAAACTGGGACATTCTGATTTCATTGTCAACCTTCTTCATAGATTTATCTGATTCCGTTTGAGTTTGGTAAGAAACAAAAATTGTAGTTTAAAGTCTTTTGGATAGAAGTAAATTTTTAAAGAAAATAGCTTAAGTTTACCTAAGGAATTAATTAAGACTCCTATGTGCGAAGCTAATTAAAGAAAAAAATAGTTTCCTCACCAGTGGATTGTGTTCGTGAGTTTAATATTAACACAGTGATCACAGATGCTAACTGATTGGAGGAGAATACAACTAGAGAGAGGTTCTAGAATTGCCACCTCTGTACATTGCCAAGATTCACTCTGACACGTTTCAATGTTTGTCGATAGGATAAGACTACATATAGATTGTACAAATTCGCATAGCATGCAAATTTCGACTGACATCCCTTACTCTTGCAATTTACATTTCAGGAATAATTGTTCTTGTGGCCGTATGAAGAAAAGATACCTAGTTTTGATTTTCAAATGAGGTGCGGTTTGTGTTTGCAGAGTGCCGTCAAGTTTGTAACGACAGTTTCTACAAGACTAATATACCTAAAATTTGTGTGCAGTCTGTTTTCGGTAATCTTGATTGGGCCCTTTTTCGGAATTTCCGCAATCTATCCGAAGTTCACAATCCTAGAATTTTTAGAAGACATCTCAAGTAGACAAGCAGTGGCTAAAGTGATTTGTGTCCATGCTAAGTTTCTAGAATTTTCCCGATGACGTTCCAAATTATGAAATACAAATTTGCGTAAACAACTTCAAGGATATTCATTATCTCAATTGAGCATTTCGCGTAAACGATTTCAAGGTTATTTTGTATTTATTCTTGCATTTTCTACTGCAAGTTATAAGAAAAAGATAAGTAACCTTGAAGCTGTTTACGCAAATACGTTTCTCATAATTGCGTAACATCATTAGATGACGTCACTGGGAACATTCTAGAAACTTAGTACGGACACGAACCACTTAACCTGGAGAATGTTCTCGAAGTCGGTAGGGTAGGAACCTTAATCCAGAAGCGCCCCTCCCCATCTACTATCGATATCATGGTTGAAAATGAAAGCGAATACGATTTGCAAACAAAATTATATTTTCAAAAGTGGGCATAGTTTATAATTAAAAAAATAAAATTAAAATATTGATCCGCAACTTTTTAAATAAATTTAATTAACCTTCTACAAAATTGCGATCGAAAAAGCCTCTTGAATCCAGGAATTAATTATCTAAGTTTAGATACTGAAATACATTTTCCTGCCTGAGGAAAGAACTTCATGAAAAAATGCAATAAAACGATAATCCAGACATCTCAATTTAATAAAAAGCCGACCTCGGAAACTCTCGGAATGGACAATGTAAACTAGAGACGAAAAGACGAGTAATAAAGTTTTCTATGAGGTTTTTTTTTTATCTCCAATATAAAAGAAAATGAGAAAAAAGATCAAGAAAAAGTAATTTTGCCTACCAAATTCTCGGAGTTTCTCTTTAATTGGTATGGTATCAGGGAATAATTAGTTCTAATATATTGAAAAGTCAACTACTCGCTCGAAAGTTAAATTACTTTCTTCAAAATTAAATTTTCTGGTTAAAGATTCTTAATTTTAGTTGAAAGTGGTTTATGCAGTTGAAAATTTAATTATATTGTGACTTTCACTAAAAGTTATTTTTTTAGTAAGAAAATAAGATTCTTTTGTGAAAATTCATCTTTTGGTTGAAGTGTACTATTTTGTTAGAAAAAAATTATGGAAAAATTAATTTTTAGATATAAATTTAAATACTCAATTTTTGATTTTCGTCTTGTTTCGTATAAAATTGATCTATTTAGTTATTTTTTTTTAAATTGAATATGTAAGGGTTCCATTTTTTGATCAAAATATATCTTTTTCGGCAGAAAATAAATTTTAGCAGTTCAATCATTGTTTTTGTTGAAAATTCAATTATATGATTAAAAATTTTTTTTTTACTTCAAAAATTCAAATATTTAGTTGAAAATTACCTGTTTTTGCGTTAAAAATTCAACCACTTTGTAAGAAAGTTCATTTGGTTGATAAATAACTTTTGTGGTAGAAACGCCGTGTTTTACTGGTCGCGAATTAATCTTCTTTATTACAAATTTTTTTTGGTTGATGATTGACCTGTTTGATTGAATTTTTTAAATATCATAATCTTTTTAATTAAAGATATAATTATTCTATTTTTGGTTGACAATTATACTATGTTTTTGAACATCGGTTTTTTGTAAAAAATTCACCTTTAACTTGGAAATTTAATTATTCGATTTTTAGCTAAAAATTTTAATATGTGCTTAAAAATCAACTCGTTATGTAGAAAATTAATCTTCTTAATTAAAAATTTAGTTTTTTGTTGAATAATAGTCTTTCGTGTTGAATTCCAGTCTTTTTTATTTAATTTTTTTTTTCTTTTTTGGTAATATCAACTATTATATTTTTTGTTGAGAATTTATCTCTTTTAGTTTAAAATTAATTTCTTTCTGAAAAATTCAAGAATTTTGTTAAAAAATCATTTTTTTCTGTTTATGATTAATCATTATAGTTGAAAATTCGGTATTCCTTGATGCAAGATTTATTTGTCAACAGAAAATTGAACTTTAATTTTTTTTTCATGTATTTTGTTCAAAAGTCGTCTTCTTCTGTAGAAAATTAATCTTCTTAATTGGTAATTTATGTTTTTTATTCCAAGGTTTTCCTAGTTTTGTTTTATTTTCCAGCTATTTTCTGGTTTCCGGTTAGTAGAAACCCTGTAATAATTATAAAAGATAACTCTAAAAAAGTCTTGATATGCGACAAGATATATGAACGTGATGATGATAAAAAGCTCTATTTCATAGCTATCAAAATTGCAGTATCCGTCACCACGTGCGTCAGGCGTGCGTCAGACATGCGCCAGGCGTGATTATCTACAATTCTACCTCTGTTTCATTTTCTATGTTCTTTTTTCCAGTGAAACATTTGTCCAATTACGTACAGTATTCAAACATAAAAGTTGTAACAAGAGCTTGACTTGAACATAGTATTGAGTGTACGTACCTTTTGTACGTACCACATGTGGAAGAGTTAACTATTTCAACACATTTATGGTCTTTAAAATTTATGAGATATTTTTGCTGGTTATTTGTATCTTTTAATTAATCATCCTTCTTTTTCTTCATCTAATAATCAGAAAGATAGACACGCATTTGCGTAAACAACTTCAAGGTTATTTGTTATCTCAATTAAGCATTTCGCGTAAACACTTTCAAGCTTACACTTTGATTTGTTTTTGCATTTCCTACAGCAAGTTATGAGAAAAACAGAAACCAATCAAAATATAACCTTGAAACTGATTACGCGAAATGCTTCATTGAGATAATAAATAACCTTCAGGTTGTTTACGCAATTTCATTTTTCACAATTGGGTCATATACTTTCATGAGGTCATCAGGAACATTCTAGAATCTTAGCACGGACATTAGGCCACACATTTTTTAAGGGATTTTTTAGTGAACTAAAATTAGAAAAGGAACGCACCAGATGTCTTTTTCCTCTTAAGGAAATGACAACGAGAAAGGCTATGCAAAAGCGGAATAAATCAAAGTGGTCGCGGTTGATGAGCTCTGCCAAAACACCAACAATCCCTCAAATTTTCCAGGTCTGCCAACCCAATTTTATCATACCATTTATCAGAGGCTGTTAGACAATGGCGACAAGCCTCGCATTGTATTGCTCACCGTGACCTCTCGTGCCAGATGCAATGCATCTTTGCACTAATGCGGGTGACCCCTATTTCCAAGATTTATTATACAAAAAGGACAAATCTGCAATGATAGAAAGTTTTGGCACAGGCTCTTGCAATTTTATTTCCGACAAAACTCTATTGAAATTAATTTCTGGCACAGTTCGGATTTTTAGAGGCAAACAAACCTTAAAGAGAATATTTTCAGATTATCTACTAAATTTCAATAAAAATTTATTTGTGAAATTCTTAGTTCAATTCTGAAATTGATAATAAATAAGAAGTAATCAATTCTTCGTTCAAGCCATCCAGACAAAACTGGAAAAAGAAAAAATAACTATTGTTTCTTATTGAGGAAGATTTTTTCTGTAGTTTTAAACGTGAAAAAATCAAATGAAACAATGTTCCTGACGTTTTGAAGTAAAACAATATTCCTGACATTATTACATAAAACAATGCTCTTGAAGTTTTCAAATAAAACCGTGTACCAAGGAAAATGAAAATTTAATTGTTAAAACATGCGAGATAGGTGGTTTAGGTCTATAAGACTGTTTTCGAATGTGGGACTCATTAAAAAAGAAGACAACCCTTCGGTACCCGGAGTAGTAATTTCTCAGAGAGTTGAGTTTTACTGCCAAGCTAATTGGCTGTAACGAAGTTACTCACGAACCTTAATGAGATAATTAATCTATAAATGTCTTATAACTGTCCGCTCCTACTATTTAACATGTTTTCCATCTTTTATGAGTGTCAGAGTTGATCCAAGAAATTTTTAATTAATTAAAACCACATTTTCTGTATCTACGCACAATTGTTTCTGTGAGAAATATACAGTTTCTTAAAATGCATGTCTTAGAAAATATAAAATCGTATTTTAACCTTTAAGTATGGCCGTGACTTCATTTTTTCACTAACATGGACCTCAGGTCACACAGACCGCACGGTGCGGTCTGAGGGACCGCACGGCAATTCGTCCATATGAATTTGTAACTTTTTGCTCAAATATAGGATGATCGGGATGTATAATTTTTTTGTGAAACAACTGTGGTTGTGCGATCTCGCAGATCGCGTGCGAGCTTTTAAATGAAATTACTCTTTAATTAAATGCACCACTACTCGTCCAACTACATTGGTCAGGGTACAACTAAAACTAAAACTACTAATAATGGAAGACTCGAGAAAGTTCAGAAAGGGAAGGGACCCATATATTGAAAAAATGGTGCGGTCTGTGAGACCGCACGTCCATTCTTGAAGGTTAAGATGAAGAATATATATCGTTTTAGTTTAAATTAAATTATTTTATTGTAAATTTGTGTTTTTTGTACAAAAATTCATCTTCGGCTCTTTAGTTAATAATTAATCTACTCGATTGAAAATTTAGCTTTTTGTTTGAAAATTCAACTATTTTGTTAAAAATTCATTTCTTTCGTTGAATTTTTTCAGTTAAAAATTAATTTTTTAAAGAAACTTTCTAAGTTGAAAATTGAACTACTTGGTTGAAAATTCATCTTTGTAGATAAAAATTACAACTATTTTGTTCCCCTTTACTGGCTAAAACTGATACTTTTTGGTCGAAAATTAAAATTTTCTCTTTAAAAATACAAATGTCTTCTAAGAAAATGCATCTGCTTTTTTGGTTGAAAAATCGACTTATTTAGCAGTTTAACTATTTAGGTAAAAACTGGGCTCTTTTGGTGAAATCTTTAACTATTCAAATATTGATACAATTACTTTGTTGAAAATTAATTTTTTTTTAACCTTCTTTTGTCGGATGAAAGTCATTGTTTGTCGTTGCAAATTTCACTGTTTTTTTTGAAAATGCAATATAATTCGATTTGAAAATTTAGGAATTGGAAGTATTTCATATTGAATTTAACATAGTGCACATATAGCAATATTTTAAGCTTAGTGTACACTGCCCAGTCAAGTTGGCATGTTGACCATATATAGCGAATTTTTTTTCCTGGTTAATGTAATCATCCAATTTGAAAAAAATGTATATTATTCGAAATTTTGATATTTTAATATCATTATTCTTGATTCATTACCGAAAACTAAAGGAGACCGCCCAGTCCCTTATATTATAACCATCAAATTTAAATAAAACCGTATATCTTTCGAAATTCTATTTGAATATTTGCATTTTTTTATTCATTATAGAAGCTGATTGTATACCGCCCAATAACGTAGGTGTATTGTCCACATTGAGCCAATTTTTTAAATGTTTTTCCCCAATAATATAATTGTACAATTTAGACAAAAATATAAATTTTTCGTATTTCTGATATTTTAATATAATTATTCTTGATTCTTTACGAAAGCTTAGAGTATCCCGCGGGCATATTAGCCATATTTAGTAATTTTTTGTTTTTCTTCCCCAGTAATAGAGCCATCCACTTTTAACGAAAACGTATATTTTTCGTATTTCTGACACTTTAATGTCATTATTCTTGACTCATTACCAAAGATTATAGTATACCGCCCAGTAACATAGGCATATTGGCCATATTTAGTTATTTTTTTAATTTTCTGCCCCAATAACATAACAATCCAATTTCAACAAAAACGTATATTTTCATAAATGTGGATGTTTTCATTATTCTGAATTCACTACTGAGGCTTATAGTACACCGCCCAGTCACGTAGACATTTATCATATTAGGACCATTTTTTTGTTTTCTTCCTTAATAATAGAACCACCCAATTTGAATTTAAAAAATATCTTTCGAAATTCTATTTAGACATTTTCATGATTTTTTATTTATTACCGACGCTCATAGGATTCCGCCCAGAAGCTGCGGCATATTTGGCATATTTAGCTAGTTTTTTCATTTTCTTCTCCAATAATATAACCATCCGGTTTGGACAAAAACATATAGTTTTCGAAATTTTGATATTTTAATATCATTCCTATTTAATCACTGAAGTTTGTAGTGTAGCGCCTAGTGACGAAGGTATATCAGCAATATTTGAACCATTTTTTTAAATTTTCTTCCCCAATAATTTAAAAATCCAATTTGAACAAAAACGTATATTTTTCGAAATTTTCAGTTTCATTATTCTTTATTCATTACCTAAGCTTATAGTGTTCCGTCCAGTCAGACAGGCATAACGGCCACATTTAGTAACTTTGTTGTTTTTTCCCCAGTAATGTAACGATCCAATTTGAACAAAAACGTATATCTGTCGTATTTCTGATATTTAAACATAATTATTCTTTATTCTTTACAGAAGCGAATAGTATACCGCCCAGTAGCGCAGCCATAATGGAAAAATTAAGTCTTTTTTTTTATTTTCTACCCCAATAATATAACAATTCAATCTGAACAAAAACTTATATTTTTCGAAATTTTGATATTTTCATTATTCTGGATACATTACTGAAGTTTATGGTACAGCGCCTAGTCACGTATGCATATCAGCCATATTTATATAATTTTTTCATTTTTCTGCCCAATAATATAACAATCCAATTTGAACAAACACGTATAATTTTCAAAATTTGGATAGTTTCATTATTCCTGATTCACTACCGAAGCTTATAGTGCACCGCCCAGTCACTTAAGCATGTTGAGCCATTTTGTCTGTTTCTTCCCCAATAATATAACAATCCAATTTCAACAAAAACGTATATTTCCAGAAATTTTTATATTTTCATTATTCTTAATCCATTACTGAGGCTTAAAGAAGACCGCCCATTCACGTAGACATATTGAGCCATTTTTTCACTTTTTTCCCGATAATATAGCAGTCCAATTTGTACAAAAACCTATATTTGGGAAATTTTCATATTCTAATTATTCTTCATTCGTCACCGAAGCTTATAGTACACCGCCTAGTCACATATATTTCGCCAATTTTTTCATTTTCCTCCCCAATAATAGAACCATCCAATTTGGACAAAAACGTATATCTTTCGAAATTTAACAAGGCAAAGTTTGGACGTTAATTAAACCTCATTAAAGAAAGTCTTTCCACTGCACAGGCTGTACTGAACTAACAAGGTCCGTTGCGCACGAAGCGTTTGTAATCCTTGTCCAAAGACGAACAGACTCAGTTCGTACAATTAATGCTTTTTCGCAGAGGCAAAAAAAAGGAAAAAATGGAGAAGAAAGTTGGAAAATCCCTCGAACCTCTGGACGAACGCGAACAGTTGCCGTGACAAGGCACTCGCCAGAAACTACCCTGTTTCACCAACCATGATAATTAAAATCGCAACTTTGCATGTTTTAGCTTCTCCATTCGCTGGCGGGCGGGAGACAGAAACTTTTAACTTTTGTATCAGATTTTTCCTCCCTTTCTTTGCTTCTGTCCTCTTAACCGGCACCTTATGAGCCTCAAGGACTGAACAATTTATATTCATGAGGATTATTTTTTTACAAAAAAAAAAAAAAAAAAAAATTTATCATCATTTCCCGTTCTTCCTGAGCGCACCTGACGCTAGCGATTTATAGTATATCCCTACGGGCGGACACGTTTGAGTTTCCAACAAGAAAGTGCTTTAACGCCTTTCTGTTTCTAACCGTTTAGAAACTTTTAGCCCGCTACATTCATAATATTTACTTTGAGGCGTATTCCAGACTTTACACTTTTTCCCCCATTTCCCACTTTCCCTTTTTCATTCTTTTTTCTGAATATTCCTCTTTTCCACTCTATTATCAAGAAATGTTCTCTTTTAACCCCTTTTCACCCTTTTTGGAAAAAGAGAGTGCTAGAGGAATTTCTGTAACAATTCACCTGCTGTAGATAGTTATAAACAAATGGTATTAAAAAATTTACTTTTTGAGCGATTTTTAAAAGTTTGAGGTATTTTTAAATAGAGATTTGTTACCATCATTTTACCATTGATATTCCGGAACGGTAAATTGAAATTTGCTGAAAAATGTGATTGTTATAAATAAATTTACAATGTATGTCATTGTAGTTTTTATAAAGTATCAATTTACTGTTCCAGAATATCATTGGCAAAGGAACTGACACAAATTTATAAAAAAAGTACTTCAAATTTTTTTAAATTGCATAAATAGTGAATTTGTTTATGTAATTTGTTTATAGCAGTCAGAACCGAAAAATGTATTGGTTTTACCAGCGGAATGAAATTTTAAAATTTTTTAAATTTAAAAAAAAATTTTTAAAACCATGTGATTAAATTTTCAATACAAAAGATCAATTCTCTAAAAAAAATGTAATATTTGATATTTCAACCAAAAAGCTTTTAATTTAAAGTAAAAAATCGTTCGATTCAACCAAACAAGGAAAATTTGCAACCAAATAGTAGAATTTTTAACCAAAAAAATTACCCAAATAGTTGAACTTTCCACTAAAAAGGTTAATTTTTCACCAAGAAGTCGAATTTTTTTATGAAAATATTGAATTTTTAACGAAATAATTATATTTTTCACTAAAAAAATATGATTTTTCGATCAAAAAGATGGATTTTTAACAACAAAATTAAGAAATAGTTGAATTTTCAAAAAAAAAGATTAATTTTCAACAAAAAAAAGTAATATTTGATATTTTGAAAAACAAATTTTTTTTATTTAAAATAAGAAGCAGTTGAATTCAACAAAAACAGTTAAATTTTTAACAACATATTTCAATTCTAAATCAAAACAGGTTATTAATTTACAAGCAAACAGTTGCAGTTTCAACCAAAAAAAAAAACTGAAATATCCAGCAACAGATTTTGTAGTAAAAAAAATATATAAAATTTCAACCAAATTGAAAACTCAACAGCTTTGCCGCAAATTAAACTTTCTGGTAAAAAAGTAACTTTTGTAGTTGAAAATTCAACTTTTTGATTGCAAATTATTATTTTATGGTTTAAACTTCAACTATTCGTATTAAAATTCAACAAAATGTTGAAAAGTATTTTTTTTAAGTTGCAGACGGTTGAAAGTGTAACTGTTTTGTAGAAATTTCGTCATTTTGGCTTGAAAATTCAACAATTTGGTTAAGAATTGATCTTTTTTTTTACTCATATTGCTTGATTTCAAATATCAATTATACATTTTTTGTCAAAAATTCATTACTTTTTGAAAATTCTTTTTTTTCAAACCAACTATTTCATTTGAAGATTCATCTTTTTGGTTCACAAATTAATTATTTTGTTGAAAATTAATTTGTTGAATGAAAAATTCAACTCATCTTTTGACTAGAAATATCAATTATTACAATTTTTTGTCGAAAATTCTTCTTTTTCTTGAAAAATCGACTGTTTAATAAAAATCCAACTATTTTATTTAAAGATTCATCTCTTTTACGAAAAAAATAATTATTTTGCTTTTTGATTGAAAATTAATGTTTTCTAGTGAAAAATTTAAGCATTTGGTAGAAAATTCATCTTTCTTGGAAAAAATGTAACTGTTTTGTAGAAAATTCATCTTCTTGGATTGAAAATTCATCTTGTTTGATTTGAAAAATCAGTTATTATATTTTTTGTCGAAAATAATTTTTTTTTAAATTCAACTCTTTGTTAAGAATACAAATATTTCATTTGAAGATTTGAAGATTGATTAAAAAAACAATCATTTTGTTTTTTGCATGTAAATTGAACTTTTTTGGTTACAAATTTAACGATTTGGTTGAAAAATGTATACCTCTCGGTTGAAAATTAACCTTTTTCTTGAAATTTTATCTTTTTAGATAAAATAAAAAAATTGCTTGAAAATTGATAATCAGTTTTGCGCAGTTTTAGTTCACAATTTAAACATTTTGTTGAAACTTCATGTTTTGTTGTTGAATTTAACTGTGTTTGATTTAAAATAATTTTTTTGTAAAACATCAACTATTACATTTTTGTTAAGAAATAATTTTTACTTTTAAAAATGCAACTACTTAGTAAAAAAAATAATTGAATGTTAATTGTTTTTTCTCCTGGTCTAAAATCAGTATTTTTTTAATATTGATTTTTATTTCTAAATTGAGAAAAAATTGCTCTCAAGCTCCACTGGGATCCGAAAATTTATCTTTTGGGTCGAAACTTTTTGTTATGAATTCAATTATCTTGTTCAAAGATTCATCTCTTTGTTAAGAAATGTAACTACTTTGTTTAGAATTAACTTTTTAATCTAAAATTGAACTATTTTATTACTGGTTCAAAAATGGATCTTTTTTAGTTAAGTATTCAACTATTTAGTTGAAAAATTATTTACTTTGTTAAAAAATGATATTTTTACTAAAAAGTCAGAGATAAAGAAAAATACGTGGGGGAGGTGATAAAGAGGTAAATTGGAATGAATGTTAGAAATAAACTGGGTTAAAAAAAATAGTAGTAAGATCTCTTCGTGGCAGACAAGAAGACCTTCATTAAAAGTATTTTCATCTCAAAAAATTTCATTATTTAAGGTTTTATTAAAAGATTATTATTAAAGTTTTATAAAAAAATACGAAATCAACTTTTTTTAATCAGCATTTACATTTTTATTAAAAATGATTAACTTTTGGAGGATTATTATTAAATCAACATTTTTCATATCCATCAATTGGATTATACCGTTAATGCAATTTTCTTGGAAAATGATTATGTAAGCTTCGAAAATTGCTGTCCATTCTACCATCATGAGCTTCATTGAATGCATATTATAGTTGACGGTTATTAAAATCTATCTGAAATTTCATCCAGTTCATAGAAATATCCAAGAAAATTCAAAATTTACAATGCGGTTTTTTTACTTTTTATAAATTGGTCACTTAATTAAAGATTATATATTTGATTAAATGCTCTATGCAGATAAAAGAGTAACAGAGTGTGGCCCCAAAACTTCATTTTCAAAGTTTTCTCAATTTTTTCCTAGCGAATATTTTATTTTACAAAAATTTAAAAAGTTATTTTTTATTTATTGATTTTAACCGCACGAGATGAATTTTGGATTAAAAAAGAAGTTGAATTTTTCAAATATAACTGTTCAATTTTAAACAAAATAGTTCAACTTTCAACTGAAGGGATGAATTTTCAACTAAAATTGAAAGTTGAATTCTCAACCAAAAAATGACTAGTTTTAAAAAAAAATTGCGTTTTTATTTAAAAATCATGAAATGTCTACAAAAAGAGATAAACTTTTAACTTAAACAGATCAATTAAAAAAATAGCTGTATTTTCAATTTAAAAAAAATCACTTTCAGCCAAGAAGTTTTTTAATAAAATAGAATGAATTTTTGACACAAAAAGACGATTTTTCTATCCAAGATAGTTGAATTTTCAACCTAAAAGATAAATTTTCAACTAAAATTATGGATCTTCAACAAACAATTTTTTTTAAATTGTCTAAATTTTTAAATAAAAAAAATTTAATTAATTGAATCTTCAACTAAAGAAAATTAATTTTCGACCAAACAGTTGAATTTTTATCCTAAAAAGATTAAATTTCTACTGAAACGGATTAATCTTTTTACCTTAAAGATGAATTTTCAAAATTAGATGAGTTTGGAACCAATAAAGATTTTAGTTAAATTTTAAAGTCCGAAATAAGTACTTTCATCAAAACGTGAATTTTCTGGCAAAATAGTTAAGTAATTCAATTTTTAACTAAAAAGATAATCGTCAGAAAAGGCAACTTAAAAAAAATATAAATAAATCTTTGAAAAAAAAATTTATTTTGAGACTTTAGTTAGTTTTAAATTTGACAATTTTTGACGTAAATATTATAAATTATTTGGTTTTAATTTTAATTGTATAAAATTTTCCGTTTTTTTTTTCTTAAAAGTCATAGAATATCAAAATAAAAAACTTCATAGTAGTATAGTTTTCACTTGAAAGGAATCAGTATTTTTATCCTTTTTCTGATTCGATTGACATCCAGGAAGTTGATCAATTATTATACTCACAACAGAGTTTTTCTCATCAAGTCTAGATTCATTTGGCCGTTTTTTTTTTTTTGTTTCAATCTTGCCTACTCACTCTCCTCAATTTCTGGTCTTTTGAGAGTTCAAAGCTTAAGAATCCTTGAAGGAAACTTACTACAGGAAACATTATGTCTAAGATGTCCTTTGAGGTTTCCAGAGAAGATGCTTCGTCGTACTACCTCTTAGCAGGGCAACTCGTAATTACTTTTCAAAATCTAAATATAGTGAAATCTCTCTTAATGGAGGCATAAACTTTTCTAAGAAAATATTCTCAACAGGAGTACTTTTTTTAAAATCAACTGATATTGGCTGGAAGTGAGGAAAAAGTCGTTAAAAAATATTCATATTTAATTTGTGTCAAACTGGTTTCTCGAATGTTCTTGAATAGTCCGAATGAAGTCCAAAAATGATATTGCGTAATTGTGAGAAACGAATTTGCGTAAACAACTTCCAGGTTATTCATTATCTCAATTAAGCATTTCGCGTAAACACATTCAAGGTTATATTTTGATTTATTGTTTACGCAAATTCGTTTCTCACGATTACGCAATATAATTTTGAGACGTCATTGTGATCATTCGACCACATTCTACCCATTTATTTCCAAGGAAACTCACTCACTAGGAGCTAGGAGGACTTTGTTTAAATAAACCAACTGATAGAACCTAGATGTCAGTAAAAAGTCGTTAAAAAAGATTCAATTTTCAATTGTGTCAAACTGGTCAGTAGAATATTTTTGAATAGTCCCAATGACGTCCCAAAATTTTATTGCATAATTGTGAGAAACTAATTTGCGTAAACAACTTCAAGGTTATTAATTATCTCAATTAAGCATTTCGCGTAAACACTTTCAAGGTTATATTTTGATTTGTTGTTTACGCAAATTCGTTTCTCGAAATTACGCAATATAATTTGGAGACGTCATCGGGACTCTTCGACCACATTCTACAAATTTAGCAAAGACACGAACCAACCATTAATTAGAATAACTATGAAATCGTCTAAAAAAGTTTCATACTAAAAGAACAAAATCGTACTTTTCATGATAAAAATTGCAGTATACAGCAAAAGTTCCTATTTGCGCTTGCTTTCCTTTCGATCGTTTTCTTTGAGCAGGAATTATTGCCTAGTACTTTTGTAAAAATGCAAAGGGAAAAGAATTCCTTAGTTTTTATCAATCGTTTCTCTACCCTTCATTCATTTCAGTGAGTTTCGATCCCTTTGCGTCGTTGCATCCCTCCTTTGCTTTTCACAGTCTTTCTGTCTATTTTCCACTTTTTTCCGCTCGCTGCATCATTTATTATTCCACTGGCTTGTGTTATTTGCGTGCTTTCACTCGTCGGCCTTTCCTTTATTACAGTAGACACGAAATGAGAGGAAAGCTTCCTCAGAAAGCTCACTTCTATCTCTCGTACGTTAAAAGATCCTCAAGATGTGAATTGCGAAAGCTTACGAAAAAACCCAAACTTTCATTCTTTTAAGCCTTTCAATTCCGAATTATTTTTATTTCTGAGGTTGAGATTAAAATGCTCAATATTTTAGGACATTTTAAAATAATAAATAATTCGTTTTTGAATGTACAGTTTTCTTCTCATTTTTAAGACTTAAATTTGAACAGCTATTTTTTTTATTTAATCTAAAGATACTTAATTCAAAATAATTTAATTACAAATCTTTCAAAATGTAAATTGTGCAAATATAAAATCTTTCAATTTGATATTCTACGATTTTAATAACCTTGCACTTGTTTATGCAAATTCTACGCTCTAAATTAAATAATACCATTGTATGACAACATCGGGACCCTTCAAGAATATTCTGTAGCTAAAGTAGTTTGTGTTCGTGCTAAGTTTCTAGAATGTTCGCAATTACGTCATCAAATGATATTACGCAATTGTGAGAAACGAATTTGCGTAAACAACTTCAAGATTATTTATTATCTTAATTAAGCATCTCGCGTAAACGCTTTCAAGGTTATATTTTGATTTCGTCCTTGTTTTTCTCATAACCTGCAGTAGAAAATGCAATAACCTTGAAGTTGTGTACGGAAATTCATTTTGCATTGCGGAATGTCATTTGATAACGTTATCTTCGTATAGAACCTGCCATGCCTATTTACACAAGAATCGCCTTAGAGTAGGTGCATCTTCTTCACTAGAAAATAACGATTTTCCGACAGGATTTTTCTCATAAGAAAGACCGATAAGAGTGTGAGGTATATGCATGAAGATTGAAACTTAAAAAATGGAGATTCTTCGTCAAGTTTATCGTGAGATAAAGTGGCGAAGGAGTCCACTTTTCGAGGTGCAAAGCACATGCATCGATTTCCTTTCCCGGACTTACCGCGAGACTTTCGTCCATAAATCGATCGAGATGGAAAATAATAATAATAATAATAATGAAGGCTCTGAAGATAGACGGAAAACTCTCGACAAGAGCGCCTAAACTGAACTGCTACTCAGCCACCTCCTCTAGAAACTAATAAAAAGTGTCCTACATCGATGAAAAGCATCCTACGTCGATGTTGGAAAGGATGCTGAGAAAGTGTTGAAGAGAACCCAAGTCGGTTTACACGAAACGAGAACAATACCATGCCTTTAAGATCGTGGTCTCAGACAGAGTATCGAGTGTAGTAGAATACTGGAGGAAAATAAATTAAACGGTAAAGAGCAGTTCTAATTACAGCTTCCGTTATCGACACAAGACCATTTCAAAGCTCAAGAGGTTCGTTTCCGTGCTAAGTTTCTAGAATATTCTAGAAGATTACTGATAACGTCATACCATGATTTTAAGCAATTATGAGTAACGAATTTCGCGTAAACAGCTTCAAGGTTATTTACTATCTCAATTAGTTTATCTCATAACTAAGTTATGAGATGGGAAGCGGTTCGTGTCCGTGCTAAGTTTCTAGAATATTCTCGAAGTTTACCGATGACGTCATAAGATGATATTGCACAATTGTGAGTAAGAATTTTGCATAAACAGCTTCAAGGTCATTTATTATCACAATTAAGTATTTCGCGCAAACACTTTTAAGGTTCTATTTTGATTTGCAGCCCTACTTGGCTACTCAATAACCTCCTCAAGAAACTGATAAAGAGTATCCTGTGAGGATGGAAAGTATTGTCAATATTGAAAAGGACGCTGGGAAAGTGGTGAAGAGAACCCAAGACGTTTTGCACGAAACGAGAACAATACCATACTTTTCAGGTCGTGGTTTCAGAGAGTTTCAAGTGCAGTAGAAGAATGCTGGAGAAAAGAAAAAATAAAGAAATTGTACTTCTGCTTGTTAGAATTCGTAACATTTCATCATTGGCTTTAGGAAGGCTCTTCATTCCTGTCAACCGCCACAACATTGGCAGGATTCGATCCCGAAGTCGAGGTAATAACTATTTAACAACCAAACTTATTCCATTTCCAAGCTTCTCTTTCCTTTAGAGTTCTATTTTCCATTCCTTTCTCTTCCTTTACTTCTTTTTCTTCTTCTTTTAGAGCGATACTCGAAGAAAAGTCGCGGGCCTTCGAAAGCTCTTGAGCCTTGCTGGGAAAAATCCTTGTACGTACACCTTTATAGCTTATAGCTGGCGCCTGGAATACATTTGCTTCCTGGCCGGAGTGAAAACTTCTTTCCTACCTTTTTCCTTTATTTCAGTGCTTTCTTGTTTTTATTTTTCTACTACGTTGTAGGTAATAAGTGTTGGTCTGCCGACTTCACAGCCAAAAATGCTATCAAACCAGTGGAAATACCACACCATTTAGAAATATATTGCATTGTCGACAAAATAGTTGGACTTTCAATTTTAAAAATGTGAGTTTTCTAACAAACGATATGAAATTTCAACGAAAGCTGAAAAGTCAAGGGGTTTAGAGAACAGTCGACTTTTAAATCGAGCGAGATAAAATTTTAACAAAATAGTTGAATTTTTGAATATAGAAGAGAACTTTTTAATAAAATAGTTTAACTTATAATTAAATCAATAAACTTTCAACCAAATTGCCAATCTGCAAAGATGAATTTTTAACTAAGATTTGCACTTTCAAGCAAAAGGCACGAATTTTAAACGAAATTTTTTTAATTTCAATAAAACAAAAGGTTGAATTTTTAAACCAATATTTTAATTTTGAACTTGAAAAAATGAATTGACAAGGAAATAATAAAATTTGTAATCAAATAGTTGAATAATTAAGCCAAAAATGCAAAAAGGACTTTTAACAAAATAGAATTTTTCATCACAAAGTGGAATTTTTAATTGAAGGGGAGAAATGTTTTAACAAAATGATTAAATTTTTTACAAAAAATTGCATGTTTAGGCAAAAAAGATCCATTTTCATCGAAATAGTTAAATTTTTAACATATAGAAATGAATTTTCAAACAAATAATACTAGATAGTTCAATTTTCAACCAAGAAACAATTTTCTTAACAAAATAGTTGAATTTTTAATCAGTATTTAAATTTTCACACAAATAATTGAAATTGGATTGACTTGAAAAGGTGAATCTTCAAATAATAAAAAAACATTTCAACAAGATAGTTCAACCTTTAACAAAGTTCTTGAATTTTCAACCAAGAAGTATAAGTTTTTACCAAAAAAGACCAAATTTCGGAAAAATATACTACTTTTGAACCAAACAGTGGAATTTTCATCTAAATTCAAACAATTTTCAACCAAAAATGGAGTAGTTCCATTTTTTGTTCAAAAAGTTAAATTTTACGAAAAAAAATATATAAATGATTTTTTTAACAAAATAGTTTAATTTCCAACCAGAAAGATTAATTTTCTACCAAAAAGGCGAATTTAAAACAAAATTCCTAAATTTTCAATTATCTAGTTGAATTTTCAACTAAAAATGGAATAATTGATTTTTCAGTTAAAAAGTTTAATTTTCAACAACAAAAAACGAATTTCAAAAACAATACTTAAATTTTCTTTCAATGAAACGAGTTTTGAACAATATAGGACAACTTTAAACCAAGTAGTTGCACATTAAAAAAGAATAATTCCTAACAAATTTATTTCAATTTTTCACCAAATATATGAATTTTCAAGCAAGAATATTAATTTTCTACAAAAAAAAACAATACATTTTTAACTTAATGAATGCATTTTCTCCCAATTAGCTGAACTTTCAACAAAATAGTTCAGTTTAAAAAAACAAAAAATTTTCACCGCAAATTGAATTTTCAACAAAATGGTCAATTTTTCAACACAAATAAATTAATTTTCAATAAAAAAGTTAATTTTCAATAAAAAAAGTTAATTTTCAACTAAGCAATTCACTTGAAAAAAAAACTATAAATTTACCATTAAAAATGGAATGGACAAATTTGCAGTTTAAAAAATTAATTTTCATTAAAAAGTTGTACTTTTAACAAACTATTTGAATTTTCTGCCGATCAGGTTAATTTTTTGCCAAAAACGAAGACGAATTTTGAACCAAAAAAAATATATTCTTTTTCAAATCGATATTTGAATTTCCAACTGAAATTGATCAATTTTCAAACAAAAATTGTCGTCCAAAAAGACAAATTCATAAAAAGAAAATAGTTCAATCTTCAACCAATAAAATTAATTTTGAACAAAATAGTTCAACTTTTAAAGAAGTAGTGGAATTGTCAAACAAAAAACATGATTTCTCATCGAAAAATTTAATGGTTGAGTTTTCAAATAAGAACAATCCATTTTCAGCCAAAAATGGAATATTTAAATTTTCAATTAAAAAAATTAATTTTCAAACAAAACAAAAAAATTTATCAAAACTGTTAAATCTTCAACCAATAAAATGAATTTTTAACAAACTAATTCGACTTTCAACAAGTGGTTGAATTTTCAAACAAAAAGTATAAATATTTTTTTTAAACATTTATTTTTTAACACGATTATTAAATATTTATCCAAATAGTAGAAATTGTAACCACAAAATATTAATTATGAACCAAAATAATAATAGAAGACTTCAATGTAAACTCAATTCGCGATAAAAGAACCCCCGATTAAGAATCAAGCCGGAACCGCTTTCAATTGTAATGCATAATATTGCGCAATATACTCAACTGAGTACTCGCGTACTGCGGCCCTTCCGAGCCTGAGAATCTGCGTCGGCCAGCAGTTCTAGGAATTATAAAACCGGACTGGCTTCTATGGGACCTCGAGTGTAATATAATTTTATGTAAAGTGAAACTTGAGTTTTTTAGTGGTGTACCTTTAAGTTTGTGCTTGTTGTGGATTCATATTCTTTGTATGTAAGTTGGAATGGTTTAAAAACAGATTTTGCCATATTGTTTCGCTTTTGTGAAAAATGTAGGACTGTCAGGTAGCATGGGACAAATCACTTGCCATACTTTATCCCCTGTTGCCTCCAGCTACTACGAAGAGCCTATTCCAGAAAAGTTGTTATCGCAACCGGCAATTTATTACGAGGCTGTAACACATGTACGCTTTTACCACTTCTTCATCGGCTGTGGAAAATTATCTCCTTGTCTTGTTATTTTTCTTTCCATACTTACACAGGGCGTACATCGATTTTTAGGAAAAATAATTAAGGTCTTTTCTTGATTTTCCAGGTCAAGAAATCAAGTTTTTTTAGATCTCCTTTTTTTACATCAAACAAATAAATAAACGAATCCTTTATTTATTGCAAACAGAATAATTTTTTCTACCAAAAAAAAAATTTTTTAAATACATTCTTTTTCATCCAAAAAGTTAATTTTTAAACAAAAAAATAGAATATTCAACGCAAAAAATGAATATTTTAAAAAATAGTTTAATTTTCAAACCAAAAATACGACTTTTCTATAAAAAAAGTCCATTTTCCAACACGAGAAAATGAATTTTCAATTAAAAAGTAAAAGTTAATTTAAAACTAAAAAATAACGAATGGAATGGTTAAATTTTCATTAAAAAAAAAAATGTTAACCAAAGACATGAAATTTGTATCAAAAAGGTTGAATTTTTAAGCCAAAAAAAATTATTAATTTATCTATAAAAAAAATTATTTTTCCACCTGAAAACACGAATTTTCAACGAACAGTTACTTTTCAACCAAATATTTTTATTTTAAAATGGAAAAGATCAATTTTCAACTGAAACTGGAATATTTAAATTTTCAGTTAAAAATAAAAAAGAACATTGATTCTTAATAGGTTATTTTAACTTTTAAAATAATGGTCGAATTTTCAACCTAGAAGAGGAATTTTTTAAACAAAAAATATGTATTTCAATAAAATAACTTACTTTTCATACAAAAAAATTAATTTTCAAAAAAATGGTCAACTTTTACCTAAATAAAATTTTCAAGAAAAAAAAGAATATTTAACAAAATAATTCATTGCCAAGACAAAAAGATGAATTTTCGATACAAAAATTCAAATTTTCAACTCGAAAAGATACATTTTCAATTTAAAAAAGTTGATTTTCAACAAATAAAATAAGGTTTTAACAAGGTAGTTCAACTTTTGACCAAGTAAATTCATTTTCGACCAAGAAGATTGACTCTTTTAACCAAAAAAGACCAATTTTTCAAACAAAAAAAGTAACTTCAATAAAAAATGGAATAGTTAAATTTTCTGTAGAAAATGTGTCTTTATTTTTCTACCAAAAGATAAATTTTGAATTAAAAAGAACCAATTTTTCATTTGAAAAAAACTCGTCTTTGTAAAGTCTTTGAAATCCTTGAAATCTTTAAAAATTGTGTGATATCTTGAAATTTCTATGAAATCTTTTAAAACTCTTACAAAAAACTTTAAATCTTTGAAATCTTTGTGAAAATTTTTTTTATCGTTTGAAATCTTTATGAAATCTTTGTTCTATTTGTAAAATCTTCTTGAAATCTTTTTTAAATCTTTAAATAAATTTTTAAATCGTTTACAACCTTCGAAATTTTTCAAATTATTTAAAATCTTTTGAAATCGCTTTAACTGAAAATTTAAACATTCGATTGAAGATTGAAAATTAGTGGTTTTTAGTTGAAAATGCTCTTTTTTGTTGAAAATTCAAGTTTTTGTGTTAAAAATTGTACAGTAAAAAAAATTGTCTTTTTGACTTGAAAGTTTAATTTTTATGTTAAATATTCGATTTTTAATTTGAAAATTCCAGTATTTGATTTATTTGAACTGTTTAGGTGAAAATTAATGCACGTTTTTTTAAACTTTTTTTTTTTAATTTCATCTTCTTGAGTAGAAACGCAACTATTAGTTTAAAAGTTTGACTAACTTGTAAATAATAATTTTATTAATTAAAAATTAATTTCCTTTGTTGAAATTTTAACAACTTATTTCAAAATTCATTTTTTTAGTTAAAAATTAATTTTTTCAAGTGAAAAATTAACTATTCAACTTTTTATTAAATTTTTTTTTAGTTAAAAATTCAGCTATTTGGTTGAAAATTAACTTTTTATTAATTAATTTAAATTTAAATTCAAAATCAATTCTTTAAACTACAAATCCAACTATTTCATTTTTTGGGAAAAAGTATTTAGTTGAAATTCCGTTTTATTTAGTAACAGACTTAAATTCTTGCTTGAAAAGTAATTATTTTCTTATTGGTAAACTGAACTAATTTGCAACATATTTAAAGTGAAAAAGAAAAATATTCGAAAGACTTAAATATTTTTTCTGTTGAAAACAAATATATTAAATTTATTAAAAATTTATATTTCTTTGATTTTAGTGGTTTTATTAAAAATGAAATACTTTCGAATTGTTCCAATTTTTTTGTATGAACTGTGTAAAATAAGGAATTTATTTATTAAATAAACAATAAAAAGAACCAAAGTAGAAAAATGTAAATTTTGTTTCAAAAGAAAAAAATCCCGATCTTAATAAAAAATTCCCAGATTATTTCGGGTTATATAATATTCCTGAGTTTTTCCCGAAATTCCAAAATTAAAAAAGAACAGAATTGAACCTTTTTTTAATCTTAAATATAACAGAAAGTCAATAAATATTAACCTTATAGGAAGATTGTTTTGCTGAAAAATTAAAGGTTTTCAGCAGAGAAAACTTTACTAATTACTTTTTCCTTTAGAAAAAAATTTCTTAAATTAATAATAAAAATCGCGGTATTGAATTTCCATCAAGTTTCTGATAAAACAATGTAAAATATTGTAAAAAATGGTCAAACAGTAGGAAATGGAAGCCAGAAATGAAATCACGATTCCAATGCTCCCTCATTGTTAGTTCATTTGTTTGTGAGCTTTCCCTCCGATGGGTTTGTTAATTCCCAATCAATGAAAATTTCTCACTATATGTATAGTCTGTTAAATATTTTATCACCTTTCATTGATCACTCTGTTCAACTTTTTCTCTTCAAATTATTTTTAATTCTCAAGTAAGTTCAATTTAAACAAAAGTTTCTTAGGAAATTTAACACAATTACTTTTATGCTTTTTTTCTTAGCACTTTTTGAAATTGAAGTATTAAAGGTTTTTAATTGAAATTTTTTTTATTCAAATGCTCAATAATTTACACGTAAACAATGGAAGGTACTAACAGTTTTCAATAATTGTAGAGTTTTAAATAAGATGCAGGTAAACAGCAAAATTTAGAATTTATATTATTTTAAACAATTTTAAAAAACTCTTGAGAAATCCAAAAGTTCTTTTAAATTTATTCAAATTTCAAACTATTTTTGAAATCTTTGTAAAACTTCTAAATATTTTTTGTAATGAATGGCATTTTTCGCACACTTTTCAGAAAATCCTGAAAAAAAAGTCTGAAAGTTTCCAGATACTTTTTTAATCATTTTGGAAATCTTTTGAAATGTTTTTAGATACTCTCTTCAAATAATTTTCCAAAATGAAAAATTATTTTCCATTTTCCTAGAAATTAAAAAAAAATCTTTTTATTCTTTTATAGTCCTTGAGCTATTCACAATTCTTACAAAGTTTCTATTTTTTTTATAAATGTGCAAAAATCTACATTTTGTTTTAAATTCGGCAGTTAATTTTGAAACATTTCAAAACTTCCAAATACGTATTTAAATTACCCAAATTTTTCTATAAAAAATATATATTTAATTGTCATTTAAACACAAAAATTTAACATTTTCACTTACAAATTAAACATTTTCTTAAGAAAAAAAATCAAAATCGTAACGTTCAAAGTTTAAAAGCTTCGGTTTCAATTTGTTTACTTTAAAATATTTGGGTTTAATTCATCTGTCTTAAATAAACAGTCAAATATTGCAAAATATTAAATATTTATTCCTTCTCTTAATTAAAAAATTAAAAATCGAATGGATTAAAAATTGAACATTTAGTGTACATTTAATGAAAGCCTCTAATTACAAAAAACATTATTATAAAGTTATTTTTATTTAAGTTTTTTAAGTTTCCTCAAATAAACTGTTATCTCCTTTTAATACTTAAAGTATAGAATCATTTAAAAAATTATTTATTTATATTTACATATAATAAAATAAAAGTTGTTATTATCGAAAATTTTTAACTGTAAATGCTTTTAATTTTTAATTGTTTAAGCTTTCAAGAACAAACTTTAAAATTCTTTAAATTAAAAATCAAAATCTAAAATGGAAAATTGTTTAAAGTAGATTTTTTAATAAAATAATTGAAAAAGATAACAATTCAACTAATTAAAATATTTAAAAAACTTTTTAGATAGAACCTGGGACAGATTTTTCTCCTAAATATTTGTAAAAATCCGAGTTCAAAAATAAATTTACTGCCATTTCCCGGTTTTTCCCGGTTTAAAAAAATGCCCAATCATTTCCCGGTTTCCCGTTCCAGCAGCCACTCTTTTAATAAAAATAAAAATTTGAAAAACCTTAAAACTGTTTTGCAATTTCTGTAATTGACTCTACCCTAAAAAACCAATAACAAATTTGATAAAAATGAATAAATTTATTTTAAAAAAGAATGCCATCTCGCGAATTGTTTCGCGATAACATTTTTTATAGACGAAAAGCAGGATATTCCTCGAATTTTTAAGGTTTTAATTCGCAGGAAGTATAATCCCAGAGGAAATCTAGGAGAACTATGAAAAAAATTTACCACGTAAGCTTTCCTTGCACCCCATTCTTTCGTAATGGACCCTTTCGTTAGAGACATTTACCTGAAACAAAGAAGAAAAAATTTGTTAGGGATATAGAAGTAATGAAATTCAATTAGGTTAAAATTTACTAAACTTAAAAAGTAGGATAGTCTAAAACGAGGATTTATTTTATTGTAAAAAAAATAATATTCATACTTACCAGTCCAAAATGCGAAAATAAAGTGATTGAAAAAAATGGGAATTATAGAAGAATAAATTCTTTTATTAACATTTCAATAAGAAACGCTTATAATTTTTAAGATTTCAAATAGAAATTTAATCACTTTAAAAAAAAAATAGTAAAATTCGTCTAATGTTTGAGAAAGAAATCGATTTAAAATTCAAAACGAATAAATAAATAAAATGTAACAAAATAAATTAGTCTTCTGAACAAAAAAATTAATTTTGAACAAAAAAGTTGATTATGCGTATAATAATTGAACTTTTGAGCAAAAGAGAAGAATTTTCAACAATGTAATTGGATTTTGAAACAATTAAATGGTTTTCGACAATAGAGTCGAATTTTCAACGTAATATTTGAATTTTCACCAAAACAGTTTAATTTTTAACCAAATGCTTTCATTTTCAACTAAAAAAGATCAATTTTCCAACAAAAATAGAATACTTACATTTTCACTGTTAAATATTAATTTAAAAATAATAACATTTTTCTATAAAAAAGATGTGAATTTTAAATAAAAAACAGGCGAATTGAACCAAAAAAGATACATTTTCAACTAAATAATTGAATTTTCAATTAAAAATACCAATTTTCAAAGAAAAATTGAATTTTCAGTTATTAAATTTTAATTTCAACAAAAAATAGGAGTTTTCAACGAATTTAAAAAAAAATGTTAACCTGAGATGAATCTGTACAAAAAAATTATTTGTTTTAACAAAGTAGTTATATCTTGACAGATGTAGTTGAATTTGCTACTCAAATTAAGAATCTTCAACTGAAATAGTAAAATTTTTAGTTCCGAAAATTAACTTTAAATAAAAAACAACTGAATTCAACGAAAAAGGATTATTTTTAAACAAAATATTTAAATTTTCACCCAAAATATGTTAATTTTCAAGCAAACAGTTGCATTTTGAACAAACAAAAGAAAAGAAGTATTCACCAAGAAGTAAAGTTTGAAAATTGAACAGAATAATTAATTTAAAAAAAAATAGTTTAATTTTCAGCACAATATTTAAATTTTTAATAAAACAGTTGAATTTTTAACTGAATAGTTGCATTTTTTTGAAAAAAATAGTCAACTGAATAGTCAAATTCTTAGTTCCAAAAATTAAGTTTAAATAAAAAAAAATTAATTAGACAAAAAAAGATTGTTTTTAAACAAAATATTAAAATTTTCAGCCAAAATAGGTTAATTTTCAGCAAACATTTGCATATTTCAAAAAATAAAAGAAAAGAAATGTTCACTAAGAACTAGTTGAATTTTTAACGAAATAATTAATTTGTTAACAAAATAGTTTAATTTTCAACACAATAATTAAATTTTCACTAAAACAGTTGAATTTTTAACTAAATACTAGCATTTTTTACAACAATAAAAAAATGAAAAATTTTTTACAAAAAAGTTTTGAATTTTAAATTAAAAACAGTTGAATTGAACCAAAAAGACGAATTCACAAGAAATTATTATCAAATTTTCAACGAAAAATGGAATTTTCCCTCAAAAAAATAAATTTTTAACAAGAAAGACCAGTTTGAGACATTTACTTGAATTTTTTAACCTGAGATGAATCTGAAAACTAAAAATGATTTTTGGACAAAGTAGTTAAATATCTTTACACATGTAGTTGCATTTTTAATTAAAATTAAGATGAATTCTCAACAGAAAATATGATAGATATTTCAAGCAACAAATTTTTTTAAATAAAAAAATAGCTAAAATTAACCAAAAAATACCAATTTTCAGCAAAATAGTTGAATTTTCAACACTAAACTATGATTTTTCAACAAAAAAGTTATTTTTTTATGAAATAATTCAATTTGCAAAAAATCTTAAATTTTACTTCAAATTTTACTTAAAATTTTACTTAAAATTATTAATTTAATTTTACTTAAAATTTTACTTCTCTATTATTTTAAGAATGAAAATATTTCTGATGTTGTAATTTCAAATAAAAATTGTTTTTAATGTAACAGTTTTCAAACTCACCAAAAATGATTTTTTCAAACATCTAAATGGGCAGATTGCTTATTTATTTTCAAAATTGGAAACAGCATAGTTTTAGGGAATGATTTCTACGAAAAAATAAGTCATGATTCATAAAATTTCATCTTTTCCAGAAATATTTTTTTTCCTTTCGTAATACATTACTGATAATATCATTCTAATAATGAAAATAATAACAGAACACCTTAAAAATAATAAAAACAAAATTTTTAAATAAAATAAAAAAAAATAATAAATTTTTTTATTAACATTCTGAAATTGTTTCTGGAAATTGTAAATATTTTGTTAAAATTCTTAAACGGAAAAAAAGTTTTCGTTAAAACCAGATAGATTTGCTTACATAATCAGAATTTTCAAAATAAAAATTAATCTTTTTAGGAAAAAAATTAAGCCAACAATTTTTTCAAGTTCAATTGTGAACTTCGTTTAATGAGAGAGTTTGAACTTCAATAATCAAATGCGTTTACCCTGGCTATTTCCTAAAATGCACCTAACGACTGTGTAATTTAACTGAGCACTTTGACTGACCAATCGAATTCAGTGAAAAGTTTTACAACTATCCACTCCATTCCTGCAGTCCACTAGTAGATTAGAAATCCACCTTTTAGTTAGGTAACTACTTTTCCTTCGATTAGATTCGATTTTCTTGTCGTTCTTTAATTGAAAAAAGCAATCATATCAGGGTGGTCAAAAAAAATTTCTATATTCCCTGATTTTTCCTAATTGTCCCACATTTCCCTGATTAAAACCTGACAAATATTTCGTCTTCCTCGATCATTAATATTCAAATACCAAAATTCTAATATTGTAACTTTTATTGTAGAATTTTTAATAAACAGAAAAAAGCGATTACAAAATAATTTCAAAATAATTTATTTACTTTAACCGAAAAAGATGAATTTTCAATCCAGGAGGACAGATTCTTAAGAAATTATTTTTTCATTTCTTAAAGGATAATTAGGTTTTTAATAAAATAGTTGAATCTTTAAACAAAGACTTTAATTTTGAACTTAGAAAGACGAATTTTCAAAACTAAATTTTTAGAATATTTTATGAAACAACTGACTTTTAAACCAAAGAGGATGATTTTCTAAGAAAAAGTTGAATTTTGAACGAAGAAATTTTTGGTATTGCAAAAAAACCATCTGTAAAAAATAGTTTCACTTTTAACAAATAAACGAAAATTTCAACTCAAACGACGTAATTTCTATAAAATATTCAACTTGCATATATTAATTTTCCACAAAAAGGCGAATTTTCAACAAATAAGGATTTCTCAGTATATAAAAAAAGTTGATCCAAATTTTTTAACTTTTCAGTCCAAAGACGCTTTTTTATTAAAACAGTTCATCATCAATTTTTAAACGAAAAATGAAAGAGTTAAATATTCACTCAAGATAATTTGCAAACAAAAAAGGGGTTTTCAAAAAAATACTTAAGCTTTTAACCCGGGAAAAATTCCCCACCAAAAAGATGAATACTCAACTGGGACAGTTACAACTTCAGTTTAAAAAATTAAGTTTAAGAAAAATTACAATATTTTCAAGCAAAGAGATGAATTTTCAACAAGAATGGAAAAAAAATGAGTTTTCTAACAATAATTAAACTTTCAACCAGAGTTGAATCCTTGACCAAAGAGATGAATTATGAATTATATCAGTTAAATTTTCAGTCAAACAAATAATTTTTAACAGAACAAATCAATTTTCAACAAGATAGTAGGGGAAATTTATACCAAAATGATGAATCTTCTACCAGAAAAGTTAAATTTTAGTTAAAAAAATTAATTTACAAAAATTTCAACAAAGAGACGAATCTACAACAACAAAATGATTTTTTTAACACAGTGGTTCAAAATTGTTGCCAATAGTTAAATTTTCAAATAAAAAATTTGAATTCTTAACAAAAATGTAATAGTAGATTTTACAGGCAAGAAGAGATTTTAATTTGAAAAAAAAACAGTTGGATTCAGTCGAAAAGACGAATTTTCAACGACAAAAAATAGTAGAATTTTCAACCCAGAAATTGGAATAAAAAACAGTTGAATTTTCAATAGAAATTTCATTCTTTAACAAAATTGTAGAATTTTCAACCCAACAATACGAATTTAAAAAAATTAAATTTTCAAATTAAAAGATTCTTTAACGAAATTGTTGAATTTTCAACCCTAAATATAAATTTAAAAAAACAGTTATATTTTCAAATAAAAAGATTTATTCTTGAACAAAATTGCTTAATTTTCCACCCAAAAATATGAATTAAAAAAAGTCAAATTTATAAATAGTAAAAAGATTGATTTTTAACAAAAATGTTGAATTTTCAACCAAATAACACCATTTTTAGCTAACTTCTTCAGGACAGTTTTTCATTTTCCATAATCATTATTTTTTATAGAACAAAGTCTTATACCTGTAACATTTCTAACATAAAATATTTTATCAACGGAATAAATCAATTTTAAATTAAAATTTCGTAATTTTAAAGGTATGATCCTTAAAAGTTATTTATAGTACCTCTGGTAGAAATGAACTAAAATTTCCTACCTCTTCCCTGATTACCAGGTTTTCCGAGACCTACGGCCGTACTGAGTTATATTTAATGGCAAAGATTTTCTATTCATTTTGATATTAAAATCAGATAATATAACATCCTTTCTATAAAATAGCGTCCTTTAATGCTAATCCTCAATTTAACTTTGAAAAAAAATTTCTATTTAAAGTAAACACATGCAATGGACAAAAAACATTATGAGTATTCAGACGAAGACTACGCGTCATATAAGTGAAAGAATTTTTTACTTTGAATAAATGTAGACTCCAGATTTAATTAAATGGGTGCTTCTGCGTTCGCTATTTAAAAAAATATCTGTTCATTAAATTAGTTTAAAAAGAAAATTGATAAATGAGTTAATTCCAGCCATCTAAAATTAACTACCTTAGGGAATTGAAAAGTTTATTTTAAAACTAAAATTAAAAAATTTCGCGAATTTTGTACATCAACTTCAACGCGCGGAATGACCTAGGAAAATCGACACAAAAATATAAAAAATGTATCAAACACTCTTTGAAATCTTATCTTTAATTCAAGCCGATAAGACTTCAAAAATCTGTATGGGTAACCGAGATGTGGCTAAAAGTGTCGAAGCGTGTCATTATCGAAGCGCGTCAGTGTCGAAGCGTGTCGGTGTCAAAGCGTGTCAGTGTCAAAGCGTGTCAGTGTCAGAGCGTGTCAGTGTCGAAACGTGTCAGTGTCGAGGATTGTCTGTGTCGAGTTTCAGTCGGCGTCATCAGCTATCCATGTAGATAATTTGCGACTATACTGTAAGATTTTTTTTTAAAGTCGCCATACAATTGAAAAAAAGAATCAAAATGAAAATGAAAAATGCGCAAGGAATGAGGATCGAAAATAAAACCGAAGCATTTAACGAGATTTGAATCGGTTGCGTGCTACGCATAATGTGAAGGCATTAAGCAAGAATTTACAGAGGTGTGGTTAATTTAAAATTAGCGCTTGCTATTCGAGAAATAAAATAGCTTTCAATAAACCAGGATGCAGAAAACTTTATCCAATTCCAAGCGTCAAGATGCAACAATTATAAGATTCTGAAATAAAAATTATGATTAGATCATGATTTTTATAATCAATAGAGCATGCAATTATAGGGGAGAGCTGTCCTACGTCGGCACTGCAGTTCTCGCTTGAGAACGTGAGCGGGATATACATTTTTCGTGCAAACGGAATTCCTGTTTCTTTCATTCCTGTGAAGCAGATAGTGGTGTGTAAATATTTAAGAAATTTCAATCGAACTAGTTTTTTTTGTTTTTTGCGTTCTGTGTGCTTTCACCTAATTAAGTCGATTTTCTATTCGGATTTGTTTCGTGTACGTAATAGCATGAAATGTGTAAAAATTCTTAGTGGTCCTGAGCCGGTACTAAACCGACTGTCCTGAGCCGGCACTAAACCGACTGTCCTGAGTCGGCACTAAACCGGCTGTCCTGTCTCGGCACTAAACCGTCTGTACTGAGTTGGCACCAATCAGGTTGTCCTGAGTCGGCACTTTTTTTCTTTTGTTGTATTTGTGTGCTATTTTGTTTTATTGTGGTTCAATTCCATGACACTCGTCTCTTGCTGGTTTGTTTTTTTAGTTTGGTTATGTTTTGACTGAATTCACTTGTCTCTGATAGGGGTCCTTTTATTGTCTGCGGTTTCTATTTGACTTTTCGCTGGTTTTCTTTTCTTGTACCCATCAAACTTTATTTATTCTTTGTTTTCGATAAAAAAAACTATTAATGTGCCGACTTAGGACCGCTCTCCCCTAATTTATCCGAATGACGAATTTGGACTAGCATCACATCCATTGTTCAAACTAATTAGTTGAAAATGTATATAATTTGTTGAAAATTCGTCTTTTTTGGTAGAAAATTAATCTTCTTTGTTGCGGTTAAATTCAACTGTTTTGGCTTTAAAACGAAAAATCTGAAATCCTAAAATGCATTGTACATTACAAAATTTCATTCTATTTTCGACTCACAAACAATATTGACAGTCCTGATTTTCCTTTTGCAACATTTTTTGCCGATTTGAATAAATTCGCCCGTCAATAGAGTTTATATCACGTTCCTGTTTATCTGGTTTCGTATTTCTCGCTGTTGAACGGGTAAAATGTAGAATTTTATAAAAATAGTGGAGGTGGGGAAAAAGTAAGGGCAGCGCGTGTGGATATTGAAAAGACACTGAGAAAAGAAAATATTGGCTTTTCATATTTTTCCTGGCTTTTTATTGGCTCGCCAATATCCTAGGAAAGAGAAAATGGTGGATTTCTTTTTTCTCGTTATATCGACTCGCTTACGTATGCTACCAAAGTTTGGGCGTTAAATCATCAAATATTTAATATCCTAGAGCTTTTTCACTTGCACGAGGAGTGACTGACGTAACAGGAAGAAGCCTGGAGAATAATGTCGAGATAATGAGAAGCACATAGACTACAGAGATTTTATATTTTTGCAGGTCAAAACGACTCACGATGGGACAAAAATAGATTTTTTTTATTCATCAGTCGACAGATCAGAATTTTTATAAAATTTTTAATATTAAAAAAAATTTTGACGATTAAATTCCGTAAATACTCCTGGAGATCGATTTTAACATTTTTGTTTTTGCTACGAAAATGTGTGAAGAAGGTTGTTTCAAAAAGGGTTTTTCCAAAAAATCAATTTTTAAAATGAAGCTATTCTATTTTCAGACTTCCTTTTTCTAACCAAAAAAGGTTTTTCACAAAAATAAATTAATTTTCGAGCCAAAAAGACTAAATTTATAGAATACAGTTCGAATTTCTAACATAAAAGTTAAATTTTTAAACAAATAGTTAAGTTTTCAATAAACAAAATATTTTTTAATAAAATAAATGGACTTTTAAATAAAACGGAAGAATTTTCAACATAATAATTGAATTTTTAACTAAATAGTTGAATCTTCAATCTTCGAAGATTAACTTTCAACCAAATAGTCGGTTTTTTAAATAAAAAAATTCTATTTTATCTTTGAAGTAAAGGTTTCTGACCAGGTAAATTATTAATAATTTTTTATGTTAATTTTTTATCTACAAGACCAGAATCAATAGTTTATAAATATTTCTTTTTCTTAGTTGTTAAAATAAATATAGCGATTATTTTTTCGCCATTGAAAACAAAATCAATATTGATAAAATATTAATTCTGGACAAGAAGACAGAAAAAATTAATACCAAAAATTAAAAAAGATTATACTTCTATCAAAAAACAAAAAAAAAAAAGGAGTTTTCAACTAAATACAATAATTTTCTATAAAGTTACATTTTCAGATAATAAAATTATTTACAACAAAATAATTTCATTTTTAACCAAAAAAAAGAATAATTCACAATAACGCATTTGAATATTTAACCAACTAGTTAAATTTTTATCCAAAAAAGATGATTATTTATTTTTAAAAAATTTTTCTACAAAATTTATTTTGTACCAAAACGACAAATCCGCAACATAATATAATAATTTTTAACTAAAAATTTGAATTTTCAAACAACAAAATAAATTTCAAAAAAAGCTGTTTAACTTTTAACCCGAAAGTTAAATTTAACAAACAAAAAATAGAATTTTGAACCAGTAACATCAATATTTTACCAAAAAGACGAATTTTCAACAAAATACATATATAAATTTTCCAACAAATTCTTAAATTGATAAAATATTTCGAAAAAAAGATTTGAATTTTAAATAAAAAAACCTTTGAATTCTACCAAAAAAAGCAATTTTCAACCAAGATGTATTTTTTATTAATAAAGAGGTATTTTTAACAAAATTCTTGAAATTTCAACGAAATAGTTGAATTTTTAATTATAAAAGCTCACTTTTCAACCGGAAATGGAACAGTTAAATTTCAGTTGAAAAACTAATTTAAAAAAAAAACAAAAAAATTATTTTTAAGGAATAAATACGCTGATTCAACGAAATAGTTCCATCCTCAACCAATAAAAAAATGTTTTACAAAAGAGATTAATTCTTAACCAAAGACGAACTTTCAACAAAATAATATACTACTAAAATTATAAATCTTAAGATAAATCTTTATTTCATTAATTATTTGGTATGGTGTGACCAAGTATATGTTATTGTTTAATAAATATTTATAATAATTATTTAATCGGGTAATTATTTTTCTTGAGGATTCTGACTATTTTTGAATAAATAGCATACAATAATTCTTTATTTGATTAATTATTTTGTATGGTGTGACCCAATATATATTATTATTTGAAAAATATTTATAATAATTATTTATTCGGTTAATTATTTTTCTTCATTATGCCGACTATTATTGAACAAATACAATATAATAATTTTTTATTTCACTAATTATTTTGTATGGTGTGACCCAGTATATATTATTATTTAATAAATATTTATAATAATAATTAATTCGGTAAATTATTCTTATTCAGTTTGCTGACTCTTATTGAATAAATAAAATAAAATAAAATAATTCATTATTTCACTAATTATTTTGTATGGTGTGACCCAGTATATATTATTATTTAATAAATATTTATAATTATTATTAATTCGGTAAATTATTTTTATTCAGGATGCTGATTCTTATTGAATAAATAAAATAAAATAAAATAATTCATTATTTCACTAATTATTTTGTATGGTGTGACCCAGTGTATATTATTATTTAATAAATATTTATAATAATTATTAATTCAATAAATTATTTTTATTCAGGATGCTGGCTCTTATTGAATAAATAAAATAAAATAAAAGAATTCATTATTTCACTAATTATTTTGTATGGTGTGACCCAGTATATGGCTCACTATTGGGGTCGTTGCCCTATTATCGAAGACTTCATTTACGTCACGTCTCTTGAAGTCGGAAAATGAAACTTTTTTGCCATAAAATATTTTTCTTAGTCCGAGAATAAAAATATAGACAGAATGCAATATTCCGCTTTGAATTCTGTGTACAAATGCAAGACTTGCTCACAGTATTCCAAGTGCACTTTTCTTCCGCGAGGCCAAGTGCTTCACATTTGATTTTATATCCGAAGTGGGTATTGAACTCTAGTAGTCGATTCGCGTGTAAACCGGTTATATACTTTTATCAATGCCACTATTCCTTTACACTTCTCTTCATTCATTGACGGAAAATCCCTTCATGAACTTTTAACTTTATATTGAACTAGCAAAAATAGCACGTGATTCTTATTTTTATTGCTTGATTATTAAATTCAAATATATACTTCAATTTAAGTACCATAAAATATACATAATAATAAAAAAAATAACAATAACCTTTATGTGTGGCCGTGCGGTCTCAAAGACCGCACCATGTTTTCTGATACATGGGTCCTTCATTATCTTATTCTTGACTGGAAGGAAATTAGTCCAAGCGAAATAATAAATCTAACCGTGACCGCTGGCTAACATAGTATTAATTTGTTTAACAATCATACCGAGACTTTTTTATTATTCCGACCATCTCTGGCTGAATTAATAAACTCTTTAAATTTGCATTTTCTTGAATCAATTAGTTTATTGCCATGCGAATGAACAGTTTTTTCGGTTCAATTTTCAACAAGAAAAGTGCAACCTTCAAGTATGGTCGTGCGGTCTCAAAGACCGCACCGTGCTCCTACTGGTGTAAAAAATTATTACTAATAAAAATTTATGAAATGTATTGATTTATTACTTATTCCGATGCCCTTTCAATAATTTTATGAGTTAGATAAGAAAAACTTATTTTATTAAATATAAATATATGTTTTTTAAATAAATTTTTTGTTGAATAATATTTACTTAGACCAGTAGACTCACTAAATTAAAATCTAGAAATAAAAAAAATAGAAATTTTCCTAGTCGAAACCACAATATCAATGATATAAATATATAAAGCTTATCATAATTTTTAATTAAAACTTTTCAAAAATAAAGCTCTATATTTTAAGGATTTTTTATCAAAATTATTAATTTATTTATAAATAAACAAATTGAAAATTGAGAGTTCTACAATTATCAAGACTTATGATTGAAAACTTCTTAATGTTAATAACTTCGAGAATTAAAATACAAGGTATACATTTTTTTATTTTATTTATTTTTTTAAAATATAAATTCTTCCGATTGATAAAATTTCAAATATAAATCATAAAATAAGGAATTTTTAATTTTAAGACTAAGACATGCATAATTTTCACCTGTAAATTTTCAAAATTAAAAGATCTTAAATTTTAAGAGTTTATTTACCAATATAATTTATTTATTGATGAATAACTAAATTTACAATTAAGATTTATAAAATTCTGAGGAGTCACATTGAATTTTTTTAATGTTAATGATTTATGAATAAAAAAATCCTTAATTTTGATGATTTTGAAGATCGAAAAACAAGATTTTAATTATTTATTTATAGAATTATTTATAAAAATTTTTAATCACAAATTCTTCAAACTGCTAAAATTTCAAATGTAATTCATCAAACTTAAAGAATTTTTAAATATGAGAATAAGACTTGCATAATTTTTTAATTATAAATTTTTTAAGCTAAAAGCGCTTAAGGTTTAGGCATTTATAAATAAAAATTCTTAAATTTTTTTGATTTTGCAAATCAAAATACAAGGTTTTAATTTTTAACATTTCAAATTGAAGAAATTTCTATATTAAATACTATAAAATTATTATGTTATAATTTTATAATTATCAATATAATATAGTATAATTATGTTATAATCATTAAATTATAACCTGCAGAATAGCAAATTATTTAATTGTAAGGATTTTTATTTCGAAGGTTTATTATTTCGGACATTTTTTTCGTACAGTTCAATTTTGCAGATTCAGCAATTTAAAATTCTTAACTTTTGAAGAATTATTACTTACATCTTTTTAATTTAAAAAAATTATAAGAAAAAATTATAAAACCTTAATAAATTTGATGATTAAAGAAAGAGTCAATTATTCTTTTCTAGACTTTAAAAATCGAAGAAATTTTGAATGAAAAACATAAAAATTTACGGATGATTTTGCAAACCAAAAGGCTGGGCTTTAATTTTAAATCTTACAAATTGAAGAAATTTCTAAAGTAGATTATCAAAATTAAAAACTCATAAATTACAAAACTTCTACTCAAGTTAGATAACAAAAAATTATTTACTTATTTAGTCAGATATAAATATAGAAAGCGGTCTTGAGACCTCAGGTGGTTTTGAAACCGCAGGCGGTTTTGAGACCGCAGGCGGCCTTGAGACCGCAGGCGATTTTGAGAGCGCAGGCGGTCTTTAGAACGTAGTTGATTTTGAGACAAAAGGCGGTTTTGTGACCTCCGGTGCATTTAAGTGCAAAAATTAAATCACAATTTACTTAGAATTTAAAATTTACTCATTTTAATTCAAAGTGTAGAATTATTAATTTGAAAACCAAGAATACTGTATTCCCAACAAACAGCTTTATGCTGCATCAACTGGGTGGAAAATTGGACAAAATGTCAAACTGAGTTATACTAATAAGCTGTCACATTGACATGATATAAAAAGCCGCAAGAAAAAAACAATTATTATTATTATCAATAATAATTTTGTGTATTATACAAAATATATAGTATTTATTATTATATTTGTTACTTAAAAATTCTAGCTCTGAAGTAGTAAGCGTTTCTTTTTTTTCTATCCAGTTAAATGTTTTTCTTCCTGGGGCTAAATGTTTCCTCGGAAATGAACAACGCCCCGAGACTATGTGCGAGATGAGTTTGAACCTTTACATTTATCAAGTCCTGGTTTCCTCTACTTACGTTTCGCGTCTTGAGACAAAGCGCTAGCATGACTGTAGAAACTTTTCCGGAAGGGCTCCTCGACATTCCGAAATTCAGTAAGGTATTTATTTCGCGAGATGTCGAAATTAGATGAATGTTTATCAAAAAATTATGAAAAAAGATTGAAATGAATAATAAATAATTAAATGTTATCAACTTTTATTATTAGTAATCTTTTATACCAGAGAAGAGAGAAATCCGCATGTCAGAAGCATGGTGCGGTCTTTGAGACCGCACGGCCATTCTTAAAGACCGCACGACCATTAATAGAGTGCGAATTTAAAGTGCTTCTTACGTAAGACGGAAATGATCAAAATAAAAAAAAGTCGCGATATTATTGTTAAACACATGATATCATGGATGTCAGTGGTCACGGTTATCTTTATTACTTCATGTGCGTTAATTTCCTTCGAGCAAAGAATGCGAGAACTTGACCTTCTGAGAAATCCATCATTACTCGTGTTAAAACATTGACGAGTTCTCAATTTGTCATCTGCTATCAAGGCTGTGACAATCATTACTCACGAGAGAGTTATTGCTTATGTGCGATCTGCAACTGTCACGTGGGCGACTTGAGCATTCAGCTTGCAATTGGTTTTTGTAATAATTATCATGACATTCTTCGAACAGGTTTATCGGTACTTATCACTTAAGGATGTTCTGAGTGTACCGCGAGTTCAAAATTAATTACTACTTAATTTTCATTTTAAAAAAGCTCATTTTATTCCTTAAAAGGTTATTTACAATTATATTCGTTACATTTCAATAAAATAATATGATTTAGCACATTTTTATATGAAAAAAATGAATAAACAGGGGAGAGTGGTCCTAAGTCGGCACTGGGTGTCAAGCCTGCATCCTCACGTTTCTCAGAAAAAAATGGTCACTTTATGTTTCGCTTGACAACGTGAGGGGGTTTTACATTTTTTGTTCAAAATTAATTCAATTTTTTTTTTAATTCTTATGAAGTAGCTAGAGCTCTGTCAATATTTTTAGAAGTTAAATCGATTAAGAAGCTGATGGATGTGTTTTGTGTGCTCTCGCCTGATAAAGTCGACTTTTCGTTCGAATTTGTTTCGTGCATGCAATAATATGAAATTCGTAAACATTCTTGGTAGTCCTGAGTCGGCACCAAAAAGTTGGTCCTGAGCCGGCACCAAACAGTTGGCCCTGAGTCGGCAACAAAATTTGGTCCTGAGTCGGCACCAAACAGGTCCTGAGTCGGCACGTGTTTATTGCTATTGTCGTTATTTCTGCGTTATTTTATCTTGCTGTGCTTCTATTCCATGTCATTTGTCTCTTGTTGGTTTTCTTTATTTGGTTATGCGTGCATTGGGGAATCAGGATCGGCGGGTGCCGACTTAGGACCACTATTGTGAGAAATAACCAAAATTGACAGAACATTTACTGTGCCGACTTAGGACCACTATTTTGAGAAATAGAAAAAAATGACAAAAACAGTTACTGTGCCGACTCAGGATCACTTTCCTCTATACACTAAATCCCCGAGAAATTATTTATCTGCAATTGGATAAAAACGCTGTAAAGAATTGTTAAATACAATTACCCGATGACGGCTAATTTTTATCCGCCTTAATGTTTTCAGTAGTTTGAAAAGCTATGGATTATATTTTCCGAATACAGTCTTCTCTCATTCCGAATTTTAATTTCTGCAATTAAAGCGGATGTAGGCAATTAATACTTTATCGAGTGTGTTCTTAGTTCAATTCGAAGACAGTTGGCAGTAATTAGTCAATTTGCAGTGACATATTCTATTTAATTTTTTCTAAGGTCAATGAATCATTTTATTTTGCTTTCTTTTAACTTTCCGAGTAATTAAAAAAAAAATTTTTTATTAACCAGATATATGTATTTTGTTTTAAATGGCATAGAAAAAATTTTTGGTGAAATAATATATATTTAGCTATGAAATTAGTGCGAAAACTAAGTAAAGCTGATTTTTAACCAAATTTGAAATAGTTATATTTTCAAATAAAAACAATTAATTCTAAAAAAAAATTGAAAAATACTTAATATTTCAAATAGTTTAATTTTCACCTAAAATTGTGAATTGTGAATTGTGAAGAATTTTTAGTCAAATAGTTACATTTGAAAACCAAAGATTTACATTCGAAACCAAAAAGATGAACATTCCACTATGAAGAATAATTTTTTATTAAAAAATACCAATTTTCAACCATAATAATTGACCTTTAACAAAAAAGAACCAATTTTTACTTGAGTTGAAAATTTAAATAAATATTTGACTTCTTAACAAAAAACTATTAATTTGTAATCAAAATAGAATAGTTAAATTTGCAGTAAAAAGATCAATAATTTTCAAACACCAAAAAAATAATTTTCAGCTAAATAGTTACATTTTTAACCAAAGCGAGTAAAGTAATTTTTAATTAAAATTATGAATCTTCGACCAAAAAATTAATTTTTAACAAAAAAGTTAATTTTTAACAAAAAAAGTAAAAAATTTAACCAAATAGTTCATTTTCAAAAAAAAAAAGATGATTTTATATAACCAAGAAAATAATTTTTCAATCCAGAATGAGAAAATCATCCACCAAATACATAAATTTGCAAACAAAATATGTATTTCAATTTTCAACTAAAAATTTAAATTAGTAACCAAAAATTGAACTTTAAAAAATTCCATTGAACAAAATTGATTTTTCAACAACAAAAAACATCAAATTTTCAAAGAAATAGTAACATTTTCAAACAACTAATTTAATTTATAACTAAAATAATGAATCTTCGACGAAAAAATAAAATTTTGTTTGATCAATATTTGAATTTCCAACAAAAGAGATGAATTTTCAACTAAACTGATGAATCTTACAAAAAATAATTTTCAGCAAAAAAGTTAAAATAAATATTTTGGAGGATTGAGACAGATTTGTGTGGAAGTTTGTTTGGAGATTTGTGACAGGGTGGGAAGACTGTGTTGACGGATTGGTAGTAGCAGGGTTGG
>NC_046663.1:19899541-19906811 GCF_010883055.1 Belonocnema kinseyi
GATAAGATTGTAAAAAATATATAGATGTAAACGGAAAGATTGTAAGGAATGGAAGTCATGTAAACCCTTAGGGGACACATTATGAATAAAGAACTAAAAAATAAAAATTTGTGACTGAGAATTAAATATTTACAATTTGAATTTTTAAAATTTGAATTTTCAAACAAAAAAATCAATTTTCAACAAAATTGTTACATTTTCAAGTAAAGAAATTAATTTTTAAATAAAATGCTAACTCTTTTACAAAAAAAAAATAAAATTTTTTAACAAATATTTGAATATTGACCCCAAAATGGAATAATTGATCTTTTAGTTTAAAAAAATCGATTTTCATTAAAATAGCTAATTTTGAACAAAATGGTGAAATTTTCGGCAAAATACATAAAATTTTAACCAAAAAATACATTTTTTACACAAGATTTTTGAAATAATGATTTTTTAAAAATAAAAAACAAATCTAAACAAAAATTAATTATATTTAAAAAATTTTTAATATATTTTGTTAAATAGTTAAAATATATTTAAACTGAAAGTTTTAGATTTACTGTGTGTATAGATATTTAAATATCATTTTAATATAAATAAGAAAAAAAATGTATACAAAGAATTAATTCATTTAATAATAAATTTAATTATCTATATATTAGTTAATTAGTATGAAATTAATTCATTTATATTTAATTTATTATTAATTTTAATAATTTTATTTAGATTATTAGTTTTAAAAAATGACAACAAAACAGATAAATTTTCAACTGAAGAAATCAACTTTTAAACAAAAATATTATTATATGACTAAAAAGGTTAAGTTTTTGCTTAAAAAGACGAATTTTTAACAAAATGCATGCATTTTCAACGAAATTGATGAATTTTCGAAGAAAAAATTAATTTTTAACCAAATTAAATGAAAATTTCAGAAAAACATCTTGCAACAATTTGGTTGAATCAATCAAAATTTTGTTCTTTAAACCATAGAACATAGTTATTATATGGGCAACCAAAAATTTGGTTGACCCAATCTAATTTTTTGGTTGTTTTAACCAAAAATTTTGCTAGAAAGAGTATTCGAACCAAACAAAAAATTAGATTAGTCAATACATTTTTTTCTAAATCAACCTAAACTTGATTAATTCAACCAAATTTTTATTTATATTCAAGAAAACATTTTGGTTCAAGAAATTTTTTTCTGACTGTGTATTCGTTTAAACAATAAAAAAAACTTTTCTAAAAAAGGCTCCATCTCAAGCTTGGCTATTTCAACATTAGGTAGGTTCTTTTCTAGAAGCCACTGGAGATACTGGCTATCTCTTCAGGGCGATCGAAGTAAAGTACAACCACCTTATGACTTCTTACACTTTTTGCAATTTCATATCTTTCTCTTCAAAATGCTTCTTCCTCCCTCGTGGATCGTAGAGCTGTGTCAGTGGACACTAGATTTTTGATCTCTGGAAAAAGCACTTTGGTCTCAATTCCAGGAATTTGTCCTGTTTTGTATTTCTAGAGATACAAAAGTTTTTATTCTTTCAGAAATAATAGATCTTCTGAATCTGATTAAAAGTAGAATGAATAACAAGAAATAGACCTCGCACAACTTGATCTTTTTTAAAACAGTAGAGTAGACCCTCGGTTTATGTCCCCTCGGTTTAGGCCTTCCTAAAACTAATGACTTGCGCCGTTTCTCAGCACGCGAGGCGGGAGAAGTTTGCGACTCTTAGCTGAAAAAAACCAACAGAACAAAAAGGCGCAGTGAGCGAGCACTCACATGCGGAGATTGCGCAATATTACGCATTCCAATTTCCGAAACTGTGGCTCAACTGAGACTCGTGTGCGCAAATTATGATAGGAACTTCACAAAACAATCCACCACGATCCTCGTTATCGATATCGATCATCTCATAAAACTCCTTTCATTTAATCGGACACGCTATTGTATCGAAAAACGATTCAATCACATCGAAAAGCTTTATTGAACGTCCGATGCGAGCCATTGCCACGGAATGGATCAAATCGTCTAGACAATAAACGATAGTTTTATGGTCCTATAACGAGGGGTGAAATGGCGAACCATGTCCTCCTTCGATGTCTCCTAGCTCGAAATTATCGATGCTTAAGCAAAGCTGAAAACCTTTTCCCTCACGACCAATAATTCCTGGCAAAAAATCCTCTCTGGGAAGATTATGCTCCACCTTTTCTTACGATCATAGATTGCTAAATGACGCAGAGATTTTGCAGATTCACACTGACAAAAATGAATTCTTCCGTTTATTTTGGTTGAAATGTATACTTTTCGATTGAAAACTCAACTATTTTGTCCAAAAATCATCTTCTTTGGTCGAAAATTCAAAGGTTTTTTTTTAAAACCCTTAAAGTACTTTGTGGGTAGCGGACACCCCAAGCAATTTTTAAACTCTTATAAACCATACTTATTTCGAAAAAATTGAGTAAGTGTCGCCATCTAGCTTTAGCTGGAGACACTAACTGGAAGTAAAGTCGTTTAGCATACTGCATCAAGTGTCAGTCTACTAGCAGCAGTTGCTGAAAGTGTAGGTAAAAAATTGTAGGGTCTATACCACCCAGTGTGCACTAAGTGAGTGACGAAGTAATTTTGGAGCAAATTTTTGTTATTGAAACTTTATTGCTCTTTGTTTACTTTCTAATGTGAGCATATCATATGAAATGAAATAATTTATTTATTGTTTAGATTATTTCACACTCTTTTTCTTTGTAGATGGCTTATAACCTACGGCAGCGCGTCATGCGAGAGCAGACTGTGGATGTGTTGAATAAAATATTATTGTTAAAATACACTTGTATATGTCTTTTTTTATTTCTTGTATATTCTTTTATGAAAGCACACTATTTCAAAAGTATAGTCATACATTTTTAGGTTAGGATAATTAAAATTAAGTGATTTATTAATTTTTAAGTGAAAAAACCCATTTTTCCCTTTTCTAATAATTTTTCGAACAAACTTACAATAAATAAATGGCTATGAAATCAACTCTTTCTTATAAAAGATACCTTAAGCTATATGGGATAATTTTATTGTGACAAAATATTCAATAGGGGCCAAAATAATACATGATTAAATACCCTGGGGTCCTGAACACCCACGATGCACTTTAGCGTGATTTTTACCATGTATGGTAGAAATTCATTTTTTTGCTTGTTAAAAGTGCAACTGTTTGGTTGAAAATCAATCTTTTTTTATGAAGGATTCAGCTATTTTGTTAAAAATTTATCTTTTTTTATGAATGCAACCGTTCTTTATTTAAAATAAAAATCTTGCTTGGTTAAAATATCATTTATTACATTTTTCGTTAAAAATTCATCTTTCTTGTTTGATAATTCGACTAACTTTCAAAATCAGCAGGAATTAATTTTTCATGTTGAAAGTTTATTATTGTAGTTAAAAATTAATTTTTTGCGTGAAAAGTAGTCTCTCTGAAATTTAGAAATTTAACTATTTTCTTCAAAATTTGTCTTTTTTCAACTTGGATAAAAGCTGGACTACTTTGTTCAGAATAAATTTTTGTTGTTAAAAAGTACAATTCTTTTTGAGTCGAAAATTCAACTGGTTTGATTAAATTCGGCTTTTTGGTTTTAAAAAAAATAATAAAAAACGTGATTGAAAACTGATTTTTTTTAGTTGAAAATTCCTCTTTATTAGTTAACAATTCAAGTAATTTATGTAACAGTTTTGTTGAAAATGTAATAATTTTGTTAAGAAGTCATTTATTTGGTTAAAAAATCAAGCTTTTTAAATCGAAAATTCAACTTTTTTGTTGAAAATTCGTCTTTTTAGTTTAAAAAACTAAGACATTTGGTTGAGAGTTCACCTTTTTTATTTGAAAATTCCTCTTAATTGGTTAACAATTGAAATAATTTATACAAATTTATTTAAAATTCTTCTCTTCTGGTAAAATAATTAATTTGTTATCCGAAAATTAATTAATATTCAATTTTTAGTTGAAAACTTATCTTTTTTAGTTACATTTTCATTTTTTTTCTAAAAACATGTATTGTATCGAAAATGTATCTTTTGGTAGAAAGTTAATCTTCTTAATTGAAAAATCAGCTTAGTAGGTTGAAAATTTAGTTAATACGTTAAAAAATCAACTATTTTAATAAAAATGTAATGTTTTGTTGATAATATAATCATTTTGTTTAAAATATATTTATTTGTCAAAAATGTCAAGTTTTTTAAATTCTAAATTCAACTGTATTGTTGAAAATTCGTCTTCCCATCTTTATTTGTTCAAAATTGATTTTTTGTTAAAAACTAAACTTGTTTTGAAAAAAATCGTCTTTTTGGCTTGAAAATATTTCACTCTTTGTTTGAAAATTAATCTTTGTATTTTGAAAATTCATCTAGTCGGTTAAAAAGTAAAATATTTTGTTAAGAATTAGCCTACTTTATTGGCAGTTCTAGAGTTTGATTCTAAATGCAACTAATTGCTAAAAAAATCATCCTTTTTGTAAAAAAATTAAATTTATGTTGAAACTTCATATTTTTGGATTTAAAAGTGACTTTCTTTCTAAAATATTTTACTTTTGTTTTTGAAAGCTTAACATTTTTTGTTTCAAAAATCGTCTTTCTGAAATTAGAGTTCAACTCTGTAAGTAGAAAATCTTTTTCTGGTTGAAAATTCAATGTTTCAGCATACCACATTGACTTAGGTATAGTACCTATACCTTAATTTTATTAAAAAGAATTAATTCACTTATTTTTTAAATTAATTTTTTTCTAAAAGAAGATCACTTTTCCCTGCACTGGAAATCGAACGACAGAACTTCCGATTGCTGGTCGGTTGCTTTCCCATTAAGCTACGAGAGAGATTGAGAGATGAATCTTTTTTAGGAACACCGCGTTCCACTGCTACATTATCATCAGAGAATGACAAAATTTCTTAACGTATTAACAGACTAGATGCAGCTATTAATTAATAATTCTTTGAATGACATTTCTTCTAAACTTTCAAGAAAATTGAATTTATAGTTCCATCTAGTCTGTAAAGACGATAAGAAATTATGTTATTCTCTGATGATAATGCAGATTCATCGAACAATTTGACTGATAACAACTGCTTCAATAATGCCTGTATTTCGGGAAATAAATTCTTCTCTCGATCTCTCTAGTAGCTTAATGGGAAAGCGCCAGACCAGCAATCGGAAATTCTGTAGTTCGTTTCCCAGTGGAGCGAAGAGAGTAGATCTTTTTCCAGAAAAAGCTAATTTATACCATTTTTAGTTCGCACCTTCATCTAGCCTGTAAAGACGTTCAGAAATTATGTTATTCTCTGATGATAATACAGATTCCTTGAAAAATGATTCCTCTCTTTTCCTGAAAAATCTCACTATTTCCCCTCTTTTGAGATTCATAAATTCATAAATGTGATTAACATTTGGGATAAGTATTATCAACAAAGCAACGAAACCCTTGGCAAGACTAAGCTGATACAATAACGATTGGAGGGTAAATAAATGTGCTTATCTAACGGGCTTATGTCAAAATAGGGAGCCGGTTGGCACGAGGGACAGTGTTGGTCTCTGATAAGTGGATTAATCGTTACAGGGGACTCAGAACAGTTCGTTTTGTTCGAAACAGAAAATTAGAGACTCGAATCTTATTCCAATCAGTTCCTCTCTAATCTGCGATTACTTCTGATCAGAGTTTGCTCTATAATCATCCGCAAATTTGAGTACCGAAAGCACTGTGATTACTTTTCTTCGATCGAAGACTTCTAACTCAACGAAGGCATCAATTAATTGTGCGGACTAATTAAATTTATTAAATAAATTGGGTATTTGATTATTGTTTTGATTGACGGAGACTACCGGTTGCTAAAATGCTTGATAGCTCTGCCATTTTGCGACATAATTATTGATGCGCAAATGCTAATTACATTTTCATGTTCGCTAATTACCATCCTACAGCGAATTTCCAAACACAATAACCAGCTGTTTGATTCCATGCATTAAATGGCACAGAAAAAAAGAACGAAATTCATTGCCTTCCTGCTAATTAACATATAAATTGTTCTCTTCAGTATTATCGTGAAAATGTCCATTGTGTCATTTTCGAGCATGGAAAATTGTTTATTACATTTGAATTGAAAAAGGAGTAATAAATTCTGTAGCGTTAACTATTCAAGGTTTCGTTCTTAGGGACCGTGCTTAAGTAGCTTAAGGGGAAAGCACGCGAACGGCAATGGGAAGTTATGTGGTTCGATTCCCTGCGGAGCGAAGGCGAAGATCTTTTTTTAGAAAAAAAAAAATAAATTAAAAAAATTTTTAATTCATAGGTCCATCTAGACTGAAAGGAAGTTGAGAATTTCTGTGTTCACTGATAATACAGATTACTTGACAAATTTTCCTTGTAACGCCTTGAACAATAAGGCGTGTATTTCTGAAAAAGGATTCTTCTTTCGATATCTATAGTAGCTTAAGGGGAAAAGAAAACGACAGACAACCAAAAGTTGCGTGTTTTTTTTATAACCAAAATTTAATTTTAAATATAGTAGAATTAAGCAGGGTGTCCGAAAACTTCTTTTTCAAAATTCCCTGATTTTTATTTTACTAATTTTCTATTTTTCTCGATCATTAATACCGAAATACCAGCATTTATATCTTGTAATACTTTTAACAGAGAATCTTTTATAAACGATATAAACAGTATTTCAGATTTTAGAGAAAAAAAGTATTTTCTGCTATAAAAGATAGATTTTTAAATAAACACTACAAAAATTTGTAATCAAAAAGACGAATTTTTAACCAACAAAAGATTTTTCACTCAAGAAAGAAATAAAAATTTATCTAAATCGTCAAACCTTTATTCCAAGATGATTGACCCAAAAAAAATTAAATTTCAAACCAAGTAAATTATTTTTTATCAAAAAGGGAGAATTTCCAACTAAAAGTGATTGATCTTAAGAAATTAAAGTTTTATCTTCAGTTAAAAAATTAATTTTAAACCAAAAAAAGGCTTCTCCACTAAACAGTTAAATTTTAAACAAACGACATAAGCCTTCAATGAAACTTTTTTTTAACAGTTTAACTTCTACCATATTTTTGAAACAAAATAGTTGAATATTCAACGAAAGAAAAAGAATATTTAAACAAAAAGTTTCATTTTCATTCAAAAAAATTTAATTTTCTATTAAAACAGATGAATGTTTAAATCAAAATGAGAAATTGTAAAAAAGTTAAATTGTCTGATAACAAATGTTTCAGTTTTCAAAATTTTTTAACAAAAAATTCGTTTCTATAA
>NC_046663.1:19906911-19927749 GCF_010883055.1 Belonocnema kinseyi
ACTTATCAGCAAAAAAATATTAATTTTTGATAAGAAGAAGGCTAATGTCAACTGTTTTATACAAATTTCATCTTGATGGTTTGAAATTTTTTGGATAAAAATTTAACTGTTTATTTTAAAATTAGTCTACTTAGTGAAAAATTAGCTTTTTGTGAAAATTTACATTTTCTGGTTAAAATTTTAATTGTTTAGAAGAAAATTAATCCTTTTAGTTGAAAAACTAAGAAATTTGGTTAAAACTGTATCTTTTTTAGTTGAAAATTCATCTTAATTCGTTAACAATTCAATAAATTTATAAAAATTGAATTAATATTCGTCTTTCATGGTATAAAATTAATTGTTTGTTCTTTAATTTATGATTATTAAATTTTAAGTTGAAAAATTATCTTTTCTAGATAAACTTTCATCTATTTTCCTTCTCCTTTTAATTGGTTAATAGTTCAAGTAATTTATAAATATTTAATTAAAATTCTTATTTTTTTGTATGAATGATCCAAAAACGATTTCACTTGCCTTATCAGCAAAAGAATATGAATTTTAAACAAAAGGTTAATGTTCTACGAAAGGATTTGAATTTTTAACCTAAAAGACGAATTTTGAACAAAACAGTTGAATTTTCATCCAAAAGGACGTATTTTTAGGAAAATTGTTAAATTTTTAATAAAATAATAAAATTTATAATCTTGAGCTCTTACGTAATTAAATCACGGTCCCTTATTTTCTCTGATACTGCCTTTCTCATCGGTTTGTTGTCATGATCAAGGACGCAGTCGTATTTTTTGCACAAATCAGATCAATCTTGGCCCCAAATTTTCGAAAAAAATAAGTTTTGGAATTCTGAGGTCTGTCTCTGTTTCCCTTATAGTTAACAGACAATTTTTTATTAACAAACACTAGTACTTGTTACATATTTTGAGGTGTTTTGGCCATTGCTGGTCTGACAGAGTGTCCCGTCATCCTGAAAAGCGACACGTACGTGGTAAGACGTTTACGCAACTGCTTACACTATTTCAAGGTCGGACACTTTCCGGACAGACAACGCAGACTTCAAAGCCCTTTTTCCAGACGCACGATGCCTACTTGGACTAAATTTTTTTTCTTCAGGCTTGTGGCCGACCTTTGAAAGGAGTTTCTACTGAAAAGACATTGAACCCTATCTTTCGTCGATGCGAAGGAGAGAAATGGCGGCGTGGCGAGAGTAGACGCGAGAAAACTCATTTCCTCGGAGTGTAATCGAGCGAAAGCTTGACCCAAAAACTGAATAGGTTCCTTCAGATGCCTCCGCTGGCTGACAGGATCTTGCTTAAACTACGCGTGAATAGAGAGGAAAGGTAGACGGACAATTTCTATTCCTTGCCCTTGTTTCGATGCTGTAAACGTCAAGACGGCTGGACCATTTCCTTGGGGCGGTTTCCGTTTATATCCTCCGCGCTCGCCACAATGTTTGAGATAAAGCCATTATCGAAGCTCACTCAACATTCAAAAAAAAATCCATTATGTGATATATTTTTCTTCGTGAGACAATATCGTCTTTCTTGTACAATAATTCCATTAAACCCACCAACACTATTTCGGAAAATAAAAGATCCTGCGATCCTATTCTTTTCCTTTTTACAAATTTTTTCCATGTATCATTTTTCAAAAGTTTGTTATAAATAATGATTTTTTAAGTTCTAGGAATTTAATTATTATTACAAGATATTCGTAAATATTTTATTTTCAAAAAGATAAATTTTTAACCAAATAGTTAAATTTTCGATCAATAAATTATTGTTCTACCAAAACGACCACTATTCCAAAACGGGCATTAATTCTTAAACAGTCAATTTTTTAATTGAAAAATATCAAATTTCAAACAAATAGCTGAATTTTGAAGCAAAATATCACTCTGCAACAAAAAATAGAATAGTTCAATTTTCAGTTAACAGAATTAATTTTTCCCCAAAAAAGACAGATTTCTTTTTAAAACAAATTTAATTTAACTTTTAACTAAGTAATTTTGTTTTCAACTAAATAGATGAATTATTTACTAGAATTATCAATATTTAATTAAGATACTTGAAATTTTGAGAAAAAAAAGACATTTCTAAACAAGACGCTTAACCTAACGGATCAATTTTTAAATAAAAAGTTAAATCTTCATCTAGAATAGATGAACTTTAAACAAAAAAATTAATTTTTAGGAAAGAGTTCAATTGTGAACTAAGTGGTTTTATTTTCAACAAAAAAGATGAATTTCCAACTAAAATGATGAAGATTTAACTGGAACCCTTGAATTTTAAACCAAAAAGATGAATTTTTAAACAAATAGCTGAATTTCTAACTAAAATATCATTTCTGAACAAAAAATAGAATAGTGAAATTTTCAGTTAAAAAATTATTTTTCCATACACAAAAATTAATTACTTAAACTTACTAGGTAGCTTTTTTCAACCAAAAAGATGAGTTAATTACTTCAATGATCAATGATAAAAAAAATTTCCAAATAAAACGATTAATTTTAAAACAGGAAGATAAATTTTCTACCACGAAAGAGAACTTTTTAAGAAAATATATGATTTTTTAACAAAAAAGTTGAATTTTCAACTAAAATAATAAATTTATAACTAAAATGATCAATCTTTATTTGAAATAGATGAATTTTAGAACAAAAAATGCATTTTTGAGGAAGAAGTTCAACTTTGAACCAAGTAGTTTCATTTTCAACTAAAAAGATGAATTTTCTACCACAGAGACGATTTTTCAACAAAATGCATGAATTTCAAATTAAAGAGACAAGTTGTCAAAGAAATAATGAATACTTTAATTTGCAGTTACAAATTATTTTCAACCACAGAGATTAATTTTCAACTAAAGGGGTGTAATTTTTAAATTGGAATAGTTACGTTTTCAGGTAAAAAAAAACAACTAATTTACAACAAAAAACAAAACTAATTTCCCAAAAAATATTACATTGTCAGATTGATCAATTTCAAACTAAAATGATTCATCTTTAACTAGAATCATTACATTTTCAACAAAAAGATTAACTTTGAGTCCAGAAGGTTCATTTCTACTAAAAAGTAAAATTTTGCAACTAAAGAAGATAATTTTTAAAGTAAGTATTGAATATTTATATTTTCAGTAAAAACCTAATTTGCAACCAGAAAGAATCAAACAAACAAATTTTTAACAAAAAATAGATAAAGTTGCATCTGGAAGAGTTAAATTTTCAGTGGCCAAGGAGATAAATTTGCAATTAGAATAATGAATCTTTAACAACAAATTAATTTTTAACAAAAGAGTAACTCTTCATCAAGTATTTAAATCGACATTTAAAAAAGATGAATTTGGAATAAAAAATGCATTAGTTGGTACTTCAACCAAAGAAGATTTATATCTCTGATACAAATAATAGAATTCAACCAAAAAGAACGAATTTTTAACAAAATAAATGAATTCTCAACCAGATACTTAAATTTTCAAATCAAACCGATCAATTTTCAATCAAAAACAAAGTAATGGAATTTCCAGGTTAAAAAAATTTATTAAGAAAAACAAATTTACAACAAAATAGTTCCATACTTTAATATAGAGTTACTTTTACAACTATTGCAATTTAAAAAAATTCTAGGTTCTTCCAGGTATCCAAAAATTCCCTGAGAATTCCAGGTTATCCAGGTGGGGTAAACACCCTGGTATTTCGACTACCATGAAAAATAATATTTGAAAAAAATCATAAGTGGTTCTTACTGAATCCGCGCTGATGGCCATTCGCTTCAAAATATTTTGCATTTCTGAAAAGTTGAAGCGTTTTACTTTTTTTGAAACCTATTTCATACGTCTTCTCCGCAAGAGGGATTTCCACGAGTCGTGGACTTGCACACAGCCTGTATAACTTACCAGCAGTTGCAATTCTCCTCGTAACAAATTTCACTCGGGAACGTCATCCCTCATCCCTAGACTCAGAACCAGTTAACGGAATAATATCTCTATCCGCGCAATAAATTCTTTCTCCTTCAGAAAACGCTTGAAGTAGGGGCAAAGTGTTTGTCTCTATAGATGTGAAAAAATAACTAAAGTCAGGTTGGTTTATCTTTCTATGTTATAAGAGGCCGCTGCTTTTTTAAGCATTTAACCCTGCCCCTTAACCTCTGCAACCCCTCTCACAACCTCTGCCCCTCAATCTCTGCAACCCTTCTAACAACCTCTGCCCTTTAACCCTCCTTACAAAACTATGCCCCTTAACCTCTGCAACCCTTCTTACAACATCTGCCCCTTAATCCTTGCAAACCTTCTTACAACCTTTGCCCCTTGAACGTTGGAACCCTCCTTACAAAATTGCCCCTTAATCCTCGCAAATCTCCGTACAAAATTTTCCCCTTTATTCAGCAACCCTGCTTACAAAAGCTGTCCTTTAACATCTACAACCCTTCTGACAACCTCTACTCCTTAACTTAAGCAACCTTTCTTACAGCATCTACCCTTTAACCCTTGCAACTATCTTAACAAATACTGTCCCTTAATCTCTGCAACCCTTCTTACAACACCTGTCCCTTAATCCTTGAAACCCTCCTTACAAATCCTGCCCCTTAAAATCAATGCCCCTTAACCCTTGCAATTCTCCTTACGAACACTGTCTCTGAACCCAGCCACCCTCCTTACACCTTAATCCTGCAACCCTTCTTGCAGCTCATATTTGCTTTTTGAAAATTTTCCATTTTCATCTGATCATGTCCTATTTAGGACACACCTTTTTACGGTTTCCTGTACACGTCTTTTTTCTTTTCTGGACACACTTGCCCCTTAAGACCACGCTTTTCTCCAGGTTAGAATGTATGAGAAGTAGTTCAAGAAAATATTAAAATTAAATTTTTTCGGAAAAAAGATCTACTCACTCCTTTTTCATAAATACGCGCTATCTCGAGCTAAGTGCTACATTTATGATACGAGTAATTTAAGGAAATCTGTATTATCATCAGAGGTAATTACCATCGATCAGTGTTAATACCATTCCACAATACGTGAAAATAGAAAAATTATACTATCGATCAAGTTAAGTCTCCAAATAACAGAAAATACTTAACGTCATTACTAAGAAGATGGAAAATAGATTTTTTTAATTTGAAAATGAGATTTTTTCTGAAAAAAGATCTACTCACTTCGCTCCACTGGAAATCGAAACACAGAACTTCCATTGAACGGTCAGATGCTTTTCCAATTAAGGTATTAGAGTGATCGAAAGAAGAATCCTTTTTCAGAAATGCGAAGTGAGTAGCTCTTTTTAAAAAAAAAATTAAATAACAAAAATTGTGAATTTATTTTCCATCTAGTCCGTAATGTCGTTAAATATTTTTTGTTATTTGAAGAGTTTACTTGACCGATAGTATTGATTTCTATTTTGAAGGACTACGGATTGATATCTAGCCTGATCGATGGTAACTACCTCTGATGATAATACAGATTCCCTTAAATTAAAGAAAATATTAGCAATAAGCCCACCCTTTTCAGGAAAAATAAAATAACTTTTAGAGGTGCCTCTTTTTCAACTTTTTAAACAATTGGAATTCTTTTATGTACTTCCATGCCTCGGCCTCACTTTAGAGATAAAAATTATTGTACATAGTGTCAAAAAATTATTAAAAAATGGTGACATAACATTTTTTATGTATATGAAAAATCCAATCACTGTAAATTAAAAATTTGAATTTTTATTAAAGTTGCTATTTATTTATCGCAGACATAATTTTTTGTCTTTCTTTATATTTGTCCACTTAACTTCGAACTGAATTAATGAAACCCAATATTAAAATCGAACTATTTTTTATAAAAGATCATTCTTGTTGGTTTAAAAATCTACTATTCAATTTTTCTTTAAGAATTCAGCTGTTTTATTTTAAAAATGTATTATTTGTTTAAAAATTGGATTTTGTTGAAAATCCAAAAATTTTGGTTAAAAAAACGCATACTTCATGGTACAAAATTCGAAAATGAAAATGCAACTGCTCTGTAGAAAACTCTTATTTTGGGCTCAAAAATTAAAGAATTTTCAAAAAATGTAACGATTGGGTTGACAATGGACGAATTCATAATCTGAGTTGAAAATTAGTTTTTTTCTGTTAAAAAGTATTTTTTTAACTAAAAAATTTTAAGATTTTGTTGAAAATTCGAGTGATTCGTTGTAAATTAAATTTTTTGTTGAAAATTCTTATTTTCAGCTTGAAAATTAAATTTTTTAAATAAAAAATGTGTACTTTTGGATTGCAAACTTAACAATTTTATATAGCAATAAATTACTTGCTACAAAATAGAAATATTTTTCAGACAACTCATTTCTTATCGGAGATTAATTTTCCTCAATAAAAGTTTAACTGCGCAATTTTTGTTTGAAACTGATCTTCTTTAGTTAAAAAATTCAACTATTTATTTTAAATTAGTTAGAAAAGAATAAAATATATGCTAAAAATAAAAACTAATAAAATAAAATATGGACTAACAATTTAAGACATTTAAATTAGATTAAAATCAAATTTAAAATTCTGTTAAGATCCAAATATCAAGTAATGTGCAGAATTTCTGAAAAGAAAACCAAAAATCCAACGACCAAATGTTGACACCACCATATGATGTTCCTATTGTTATTTTTAAAAAAATGTAAAAATCTCCCTAAAATGGAAAAGCAAAAAATTCTTTTTTTGAACAAAAAATAACAAAAGTGGAAAGAGAATTCATCTTTTTGGTCCAAAAATTAACTATTTGGTTGAAGATTCAACTTCCCCTAATCAGCCATTGAGATAATTTGTAGCAAATTAGCAAATAAGTTTAAAAATAATTTTCAAGTTCTATTCTAATTTTCTGATGTTTCAAGTCAAATTTTTTATAAAAATAGACCTACTTTGGAGGTCAACAAATTTGTTAAGATCTTTTATTGTAAATGAGCAATAAAATACAAGGCAATCACTAATTAGTATTTGCTTCTTTTTTAATTATTTACATATTATTATTATTATTATTATTTATGTAGTTCTTGACCCGGGAAATTATTTAATAATTTTAGATATTAATTTTATTTTTCTACTGTTTTAAATCAATAGTATTAAAATATTGATGAATCTTAAAATTGTGAAGAAAATGGTCTCTAGCTCCGCTGGGATTCGAACCCAGGTCCTTCATATTGCCGGTCTGATGCTATTTCCATATTATTATGCTTAATTATGCATTGTAATAAGTGTAACAATTTCTTGACATATTTTTAAACAATGTTTATTTATTACAAATAAGATTGTTTATCTAAAGATTCTATTACTATTTGGATATCCCCAGATAATGTCAGATCCGGTCTCAGGAGCTGTGTTTGTTTAAGAATAACGTGTTGATTTACCCGACTCTCGAACCATTCCCTGCTATCGCGACACCCTCGGGATTTAATTCCTAAGAATAGGGAGGAACAGAATTCGTTTTCCGAGCAACATACCCTCATCGGATACTTCTCGATAAAAAGTTTGCTCATTGTGCATTTTTCGGTTAAAGCTCTTTTTACCTCAGATATTTGAAATTTTTTCTAAGGGCAAATGATGCTTTCCGCATCATTAGCCTAGAAGCTCGGGAATGCTCAAAGTTTTTCAAGCTGGTTTTGTTTACCTTTCGAACAAGAGGTTCTTTAAAAATAAGCGAAGCTCAAATAGAAACTAGAAGTTTGTCGATTTATAAGCATGTTTAATAATAATTTAAATATATTTGTTTGTTTTGAACCCTTTGTTCTTACAAATAAGTTGAGCTAATATTAGGAGATTTTAAGAAACAGATAAGCTGTTTTTAAATTTTCCAAAATAGAAATTATTATTTTGTTTGCCTAAAAAAATTTGCGGATAAGAAATAATAGACAAATTCCCAGCCATGAGGCAATCAATGTTTATTAATGTTCATGATCCTTTTTATCCTATTTGTTAAATCTTTGTGAAATCTCTTAAATCTATCAAAAATATTTGGGAAATGTTATAAATTTCTGTAAAATCCTTATGAAATTATTGGTAAATTATTGTAATTTTTTTCAAATCTTCGTGAACTGTTTGAAAATGTTCTGAAATCTTGGCGAACCCTGTGAAATAATTGGGAAATAATTTAAATCTTCGTGAAATATGTCTGAATCTATTTATATATAATATTTAAAATACTTTAAAAATATTCAGTAATATTTGTGAAATCTTTGTGGAATCTTCGTGAATTCTTGGTCAAATCTTTATTCAATCTTTAAAATCTGTCTTAAATCTTTGTGAAATAATAAAACTATTTGTGAAATCTCTTCAGTCTATCAGAAATCTTGGTGAAATATTAGAAATCTTGCTAAGATATTTATGAAAATTTGATAAACTATTGCAATCTTTGCCGAATCTTTTAAATTTACCTAAAATCTTTGCCAAACCTGTAAAATCTTTGGAAAATCATTAAAATCTTTGTGCAATCTTTGAAATATTTATGGAAAATCATTGAAATCTTAGTCAATTCTTTAAAAATCTTTGCGAAATATTTGAAACATTTTTAAAATATTTCTAAAATGATTAAAATCATTGTAAACTCCTTTAAATCTTTCGGAATTTTTGGGAAATCTTTGTGAAATCATTGCGAATCCTTTAGAAGTCTTTGCGGAATATTTGGTTAATAGTCCGTGATATTAGTAAAATTATTAAATTTTTTCTGAAATTATTGAAATCTTTGCGAAATTATTGAAATTTTGCGAAATTATTGAAATTTTGTGAAATTATTGAAATTTTTGTGAAATTATTAAAATCCTTCGAAATCCTTGTGAAATCATGTAAATCTATGCGAAATTATTGTGAATTCTTTAAAAATATTTGCGAAATATCTGAAATATTTTTTTAAATTCCGTAATATTTGTGAAATTATTGAAATCTTTGTGAAATTTTTGTGATATCATTGTGAAACAAGAGTCTTTGCGTAATATTTGATATATTTCTTAAATATGTGTACATATATGTAAAATTATTGAAATCTTTTTGAAATTTTTGTGATATCCTTGTGAAACTTTTAAGAGTCTTTGCGTAATATTTGAAATATTTCTTAAATATTTATGCATATTTGTAAAATTATTGAAATCTTTGTGAAATTTTTTTAATCTTTCGAAATATTTGGGGAGCCATTGAAATCGTTATGAAATCACTGTCAATTCTTTATTAATGCTTGCAAAATCTTTTTTGTAATATTCTGTAATATTTGTAATCAACTTTTTGGTCGAGATCTCGTAATTTTTTTGAATTCGACTCGTTTGGTAGTAAATTAATCTTTTTGTTTAAAAATTAATCTTTTTGAGATAAAATTGTAATTTTTGTTTGATAATCTGGAAATTTTTTTAGAAAATTTATTTTTTTGTTGAAACATTCATATTTTTGGTAGAAAATTCAAATTTTTGGTTGAAAATCTAGGAACTTTGTTAGAAAATTCATTTTTTTGTTGAAAAATGTATATTTTTGGTGGAAAATGTAAGAAGTATGTTTTAAAGTTGAACTAATTTCTTAAAAATTACAACAAATTCTTTCTTTCTTAAAAATACAACTTTTTGGTTCAGAGTTCTTGAATTTTTTTTAAATGCGCATTTATTGGTAATTTATTAATCTTTGTGTTTAAAAATTTATCTTTTCTAGTTAATAATTCAACTTTTTCATTGAGAATTCTTGAATTTTATTGAAAATTCAATTTTTTTATTGACAATCTAGAAATGTTGTTAGAAAATTAATTTTTTTTTGAAGAATTCATATTTTTGGTAAAAAATGTAAGTAGTAGGTTTTAAAGTTGAACTAATTTCTTGAAAATTACAAAAAATTCTTTCGTTCTTAAAAACACAACTTCTTGGTTGAAGATTCTTGAATTTGATTGAAAATTCGTCTTTTTTGGAAGAAAATTAATATTTTTGTTTAAAAATTCCGCTTTTTAGTTGATACTTCAACTTTTTTGTTTAGAATTCTAGAAATTTATTAAAAATTGGTCTGCTTTGTAATAAATTAATCTTTCGGTTAAAAAATTCATCTTTTTTTTGTTTAAAATTTAACAGCCAGGTTTTAAATTTGAACTGCTATTTTAAAAATTAAAAGAAAAGTTCTTTCTTAAAAATTGTTGAATTTTATTGAAAATTCGTCGTTAGAAATTGTACTGCTAGGTTTTAGAGTTGAACTATTTTCTTGAAAATTAAAAAAAAACGTTCTTTGTTCCTCAAAAGATCGACATTTTCGTTTAGAATTCTAAAATTTTGTTAACACTTCGCCTTTCTTGGTAGTAAATAAATCTTTTTGTTTAAAAATTTAACTTGTTCGTTGAGAATTCTGGAATTTTATTGAAAATTCCTCTTTTTTAGTAGTAAATTATCTTTATGTTTCAAAGTTAATTTTTTAAAGTAAAAATTAAACTTTTTGGTTGAGAATACTTGAATTTTATTGAAAATTCGTCTTTTTTGGTAATAAATTAATCTTTTTGTTAAAAATGTATCTTTTTGGTTAAAAATTCAACTAGGTTGAGAATTCAAAATTGTAGTTAAAAATGCATCTCTGTGATTGGAAATTAAACAGTTTTGTTGAAAATTTCTTTTTTTTTGTTTTTAGAAATTACTTTGGTAATTGTAAATATAGCTAGTCCATTTTTTTGTTAAAAATAGTTCCTTTTTAAGGAAGAATTCAAGTTTTTTTTTGTCCAAAATTAATTACGCGCGGAAAATGTTGACAGTTCTTGTATTTTGTTGGAAATTCGTCGTTTTTGTTATAAAATTAACTTTCTGATCAAAATTTTTTATTTGATTTTTTAACTGTTTTGTACGGAAAATTTTTTATTTTATCTTGAAAGTGGTAAAATGACTCGATTATCCGGCCTTCGATTATCCGAGGCTCCGCGTTATCCGAGGCAACGGGACTCATCCAAGCACTCCGCATTAACCGAGGCGCATGCTCGGGTAATACGGAAAATCATTAATAACACAGATATTGCAGCTAAAAAAAGATTGAGCTAACTTTTATTTGCTAAATTTTTATATTTATTTTTTCTATTTGAAATATATCAAAACTAGAAAACTTTTCCGAATTTCGTACTTGTTCCGTATTATCCGAGGTATCTTCTCCCCACATTAACTTCGGATAATCGAGATTCTACTGTACTCTTTGTACTCGGATGTCGATTTTCCCGAACTTTTCTCGAATTCTTAGCCAAAAAGGGAAGGTTAGGGTCCTGTCGAGAATATTCCAATCACGAATCCTGAAAGGGTGACCAACTGAAGAGGTGCAATGAACTGGAGGATTTTGATCGAATAGAGCAATATTTTTGGATTGGTGACGCATCCATGTCTTCAGACATTCACGTTTGAAGAGAACGAACGGTCTTGGCCGATTCGAAGAGGAAGACCTATTGTTAAGGTTCGCTCACCCTGAACACGGGACGTGCAGGTGGGTAGGTTGCTGGTTGCTGGTTGCTGGTGTGGGTGAAGGTTGAGTTGGATGGGTATTGTTGGAACATTGACTTATCGATCCAGAGGAAGCACCAGTTCCTCCATCCTTGGATGAATTGTGGTTGCGTCTGTTGTTCCGGTAACGAGGGTCCTTTCTGCCCTCTCTCAATCCCCAATGCACGTCATTAACTTAACTTACGTCTCGAGCATTCAATATCGTATACATTATTACATTATATCCCATTATATCCCATTAGGATCATCAACCAAAGTGAATATCTTTGGACTTTTTGACCAGTTTCCCTATACCACACTTCAGGTAACATAGATAAACTACGATGCCAATTTTTGACGGTTGATTTTTAAGCCCCCCCCCCCCCCCGAAAATAACTTAGCCTTTAGGTAAAACCCGAGTATACGTTTATACTGATTTTTGTGTCTGTTTATAGGGAGTCAAGTTGCAAATAAAAAAAATTAATTTTCCACAAAATAGTTGTTTTTTTTTTACAAAATTTTTAAATTTTCAAGACAAAATGAGGAAGTTTCTACACAAAACAGTTGAATTGTAAAATCCAAAATATAAAATTTTAATAAAAGTAAGTTATTTTCATATCAGAAAAGACGAATTTCCAACAAAATACAAGAACTCTCAACTCAACAGTTACATTTTAAACAAAACTAGATTAATTTACGGAAAAAAACAAATTTTTGACTCAAAAAAGAAAAATTTTCGAACAAAAATGGAATAGGTAAATTCACACTTACCGAAGTTATTTTTCAACCTAGAAGAAGGAATTTTCAAGCAAACAGTTCAATTTCCAAGCGAAGAGATGAATTTTTAAACTAAAATTTGGAATGATCGACCTAAAACTGCATTTGTAAGAAAATAGTTCAACTTTAAAACATAGCAGTTGAATTTTTAACCAAGCAGATTAATTTTTATAAACAAAAACATAAATTTTCTACAAAAAAAAAATTTATTTTTAATAAAATTCCAGAATTTTCAACTGAAAAAGATGTTTTTTTAATCAAAAAGATAATCTACTAGAAAAAAAGAGAATTTTGAATCGAATTCAAGAATTCTCAATCGAAAAGTCGAATTTTTAAGAAAGAAAGATTTTTTTTTAATTTTCAGAAAGTAGTTCAACTTTGAAATCTAGTTGTTAAAATATTAAGGAAAATGTTCAATTTTTAAACAAAAAGATTAATGCTCTACCGAAAAAGACGATTTTTTAACAAATGCATTTCCAAAAAAGGCGAATTTTTTAAAAAATTCAAGAACTCTGAACCAAAAAGGTGAATTTTTAACTAAAAACGAATAATTTTCAAACTAAAAGATTAATTAAAAAAAGACGCATTTTGAATAAAATTCCAGAATTCTTAACGAAAAAGTTGAAGTATCTGTTAAAAGAGATGAATTTTTAAACAAAAATATTAATTTACTACCGAAAAATACGAGTTTTTAACGAAATTCAAGAATTATAAACCAGAAATTTCAATTTTAAACTAAAAAAGATGAATTTTTTAATAAAAAGATTAATCTACTAGCAAAAAAGATGAATGCTTAATCAAAATCCAGATTTCTCAACCAAAAAGTTGATTTTTTAACTAAAAAAAATTAACTTTTAAACAAAAAGATAGTTTACTACTAAAAATAAGAGGAATTTTCAATAAAATTCAAGAATCCTTAAAGAAAAAATTAAATTTTTAAACAAAAAGATTTGATTTACTACCAAGAAACATGCATTTTTAACCAAATTTTAGAATTCTAAACCAAAAAGTGCAATTTTTAAGAAAGAAAGAACGCTTTAAAATTTTTAACAAAGTGGTTCAACTTTTAAACCTAGCTGTTAAATTTTTAACACAAAATATAAATTTTTTAACAATAAGATTAATGTTCTAACGAAAAAAGACGATTTTCATATCAAATTCAACAATTCTCAACCAAAAAGTAGAATTTTTAAGAAGGAAAGAATATTTTTTTTATAAGAAAGCAGTTCAACATTAAACCTACTTTTTAAATTTTTAACCAAAAAGATGAGGTTTTAATCAAAAATATTCATTTTCAATCGAAAAAAAAACAAATTTTAATCAAATTCAAGAATTCTCAACCAAAAAGTTGAATTTTTAACTAAAACAGATGAATTTTCAAATAAAAAATGAATTTTTAAACAAAAATATTGATTCAAAAACAAAAATACAAATTTTGAATAATATTCAAGAGTTTTCAACTAAAAACTTCAAGTTTCAAGTTAAAAATGCCACTATTTCGTTGCAATTTAAAATAAGTTTTGGATAGTTTATTTTTTTCGGTGGAAATTCATAATCTTAGTTGAAAATTAGTTTTTTTCTGTTAAAAAGTTGTTTTTTGTAACTCAAAATTTTTAAGATTTTGTTGAAAATTCTACTGATTCGTTGTAAATTAACGTTTTTGTTGCAAATTCTTATTCTCAGCTTGAAAATTAAATTTTTTGAATAAAAAATGTGTACTTTTGGATTGCAAACTTAACAATTGTATATAACAATAAACTACTTGGTACAAAATAGAAATATTTTTCAGACAACTCATTTTTTATCGGAGATTAATTTTCCTCAATAAAAGTTTAACCACGCCATTTTTGTTTAAAACTAATCTTCTTTAGATAAAAAATTTAACTAATTATTTTAAATTGGTTAGAAACGAATAAAATATATGCTAAAAATAAAAATTAATCGAATAAAATTTGGACTAAAACCACATCCATTATTCAAAAAATTTAGTTTAAAATTTATTTAAGTTGTTGAAAATTCATCTTTCTGATAGAAAATTCAGCTGTTTGATTAAAAATTCATGTACTTTTTTAAAATTTGTATTTCCAAGTTGAAAATGTAACTTTTTAGCAAATAATTCTTCTCTTTGGCTTGAGAATATAACGGTATTATTGAGAAATCTTTTTATATTTTTGAAAAATAGGTTTTTTTTAAAAGAATTTAACTATTCGATTTTTTGTTGAAAATTTATCTTTTTTATTTGAAAGTTCAACTCAAAATATGTTTTGTTAATTCGTCTCTTTTGGTAGAGAATACATTTTTGCTGTTAAAAATGCTACTCATTTTTTGGTTATATTCAACTCTTTTTTATTTAAAAATTAAGACTTTTTTGATTTAAATATCAAATATTACAATTTTTAGTAAAAATGTGAGAAATTTAAGATATTTAAATTAGATTAAAATCAAATTTAAAATTCCATTAGGATTCAATAATCAAGTTATGTGCAGAATTCCTGAAAAGAAAACCAAACATCCAAGGACCAAATGTTGACACCACCATATGATGTTCCTATTGTTATTTAAAAAAAAAAAGGTAAAAATCTCCCTAAAATAGAAAAGCAAAAAATTCTTTTTTTGAACAAAAAATAACAAAAGTGGAAAGAGAATTCATCTTTTTGGTTCAAAAATTAACTATTTGATTGAAGATTCAACTTCCCCTAATCAGCCATTGAGATAATTTGTAGCAAATTAGCAAATAATTTTCAAGTTCTGTTCTAATTTTCTGATAAATTTCAAGCCAAATTTTTTTATAAAAATAGATTGATGAAATTGATTTTCAATCAAATTCAACAATTCTCAACCAAAAAGTGAAAGTTTTAAGAAAGAAAGAATATCTCTTTTTATATAAGAAAGCAGTTCAACTTTAAATCTAGTTTTTAAATTGTTAAACAAAAAGATGAGGTTTTAAACAAAAATATTAATTTTCAATCGAAAAAAACAAAACAAATTTTAACCAATTCAAGAATTCTCAACCAAAAAGTTGAATTTTTAACTAAAACCGATGAATTTTCAAATAAAAAATGCATTTTTAAACAAAAATATTTATTCACAAAAAAATACGAATTTTGAATAATATTCAAGAGTTTTCATCTAAAAACTTGAAGTTTTAAATAAAAAAGAGCAATTTTCAAACCGAAAGATTAATTTACTGCCAAAAAAGACGAATGTCCGAAGGGATTATCGCAGCAGTTTATGATTATTAAAAAATGAACCGAAACTTTGTAAAAGCGGGAGAAAAGGGGAGAAATAAATAAAAATTCTTGACTTTACTCGTTTTAGAGGATTTTTTTTAATTAGGAATAAAAAAAGGGGACCGTGTATTTGGGCGAAACTACAAAACTTTCAACCTAGGAAACTTATTCCTCGTTTTCATCCCTCTTTATTTTCTGATCTAAATTTCTAAAAGTACCCTTTGAAAACATGTTACGTCTTTAGAATGTTGCGATAAGGTTATACCTCTATAATGCTATGGATGTGCATCGCTAGCTCGCATTATCGAATAAAGATTATGTAAACTTCTTTGAAACCAATTGCCGATTTATCGACACGAAAGTAGTCCGGAAACCCAGCACGAAGCTTTATGCGAGTGAATAACTCTTATTTTATTGCTTCAGCTTTTTAGGCAAAGGCGACTTGAATTTTTATACCGTGGGGAGATATTACATTTTTTAAACAATTTTTTTTAACTGTTCGATTTTGAACTAGAAAATATTAATTTTCAACAATAAAAGTAATTTTAAATTGAGCAAAATTCTATTTTTCTTAAAAAGATCTGCTAACATCCCTCCACTGGGAAACAGAAAATACTTAACGTCATTTTTGACAAGATGGAATATAATTTTAAAAATTTTAATTATATCTTTTTTGAAAAAAGATTTCTGAACATCGCTCCACTGGGAAATAGAAAATACTTAACGTCATTTTTGACAAAGTAGAAAATAAATCTAAAAATTTTTTTAATTATATCTTTCTGGAAAAAGATCTTCCAACATCGATTTTTAATCCAGGACAAAAATTCCTGTCCCGAGAGATGATTTTAAAAAGAAAGTTAAATTGTCAATAAAATAATTAAATTTTTAACAAGAAAGATGAATTTTCAAACAGTTTAATTTTCTACCAAAAAAAAACAGATTTTCATTTAAAAATCTCGTTTTTCAAGGAAAAAAAGAAATAGTTCAATTTTTAGTAAAAAAAATTATTTGCATAAAAAATAAAACTTCCAAACAAAGAGATGAATTTTCAACTAAAATTTTCAATCGACAACCAACAAGACGAATTTTCAAAAAAATATACCAATTTCCAATTGAATAATTAAATTATCAGCTACAAATGATGATTTTCAACCAGAAATTGAATTTTGTCAACCACAATTAGAATAATGAATTAACTTTTAGTTCACAAAATTATTTTAAAACAAAAACGAATTTTAATAAAATAGTACAATTTTGTAACTAAGGATAATGTATTCTTATCTAAAATTATGAATATTTAACCAAAACAAAATTTTTAAACCTTAAAACCAATACATTGAGTTTTCAATAAAATAATTAAACTTTCAAGAAAGAAAGATGAATTTTCAAACAGACAGATTAATTTCCTACCGAAACACAATTTTTTATTTAGAATCCATGTTTGTCAAAAAAAAAAAACAGGAAGAGTTAAATTTTTAGTTTGAAAAAAAATGAGGTGAAATGAATTTTCATATCAAATTTTAAATCGACAATCAAAATACGAATTTTCAAAAAAAGGCATCAATTTTTAACTAAATATTTGAATTTTTACCTAAAAAAGATCATTTTTCAACCAAAAATTGAAACAAAATTTTAAATAAAAACAAAATTTGAAACACAATAATGAATCTTCATTCAAATAATGAATTTTTAACCAAAAAGATTAATTTTCGATTAAAAAAGATGCATTTTTAACAAAATACATGAATTTTTAACCAAATATTAGAATTTTTCATTAAGAATTAATTTCTACCAAGGGAGATGAATTTTGAAATCACAAAGGCGAAATTTCAAAAGAGAAATATTTTTTAGTCCAAAAAGCAAAAAAAAAAAGTTTAACCGGATTCATAATATTTCAAGTAAACAAAATTATTTATTTAAAACAGTTGAATTTTAAAACGGAAAAAAGAAATTTTCTACCCAAAAATATTAACTTTTAAATAAAAAATATTAATTTTCTACAACACAGTGGAATTTTCAAATAAAAAGGACGATTTTTTCACAAAATCTTCTAATTTTTAATCAAATATTAAAATTTGAACTAAAGAAGACGAACTTTCTACCAGGATTTGCAACGAAAAATTGAATTTTCAAAAAAGTTTAATTCTGTACAAAAATATTTCAATTTTCCTATTAAAAAAAATTAATTTTTTAAATAAAACAGTTGAATTTTTAAACAAAAAGGATGATTCTCTAAAAAATGGTTCAATTTTCAAACAAATTATGAAATTTTGGATCGAAAAAAATTAATTCTTAAATTCAATTCGCAATTAAGCGAGAAAACAATGAAAAAGGAGTTCTTTAAAAAAGGTAAAAAGATAGGAATAGAAAGAGTTTAAAGTCTGCATACTTTACAAAATGTAATAAATAAGTGTATACTTACGTCTGCCAGTTAAGGAATCTTTATTGCGTTGAAAGTTTTTTAAGTTTCTTACCTGCAACAAAAATAAAAATAATTATTAGTCGGTCTCTTTAAAAGGCATAAATTATGATTGTGGCATAAGGCATTCATGAACTTGAGTTGAAATGCAGTTTGCGACCTTCTCTTAGGATATTCACCTTGTGCAAATCCCCTGCAATCATTTGAAATATTTTTAGATCTCTTGGAATATTTTTAAATCTTCTGAAATAGCTAGAATTTTTTTTATCTCTTGGAATATTTTTAAATCCCTGGAAATAGTTCGAAATCCCTTGAACTCTTTTTTAATTAATTGGAATATTTTTAAATCACATAAAAACATTCGAAGTCCCCTGAAATCGCTTGAAATGCATTTTAGATCACTAGGAGTATTTTAAAATGTCTTGAAATCATTTAAAATCTCCTGAAATCGCTTGAAATATTTTTAGATCTCAAAGAATATTTTGAAATCTCTTGAAATCGTTCAAAATGTCCTGAAATCGCTAGAAATAATTTTAAATCTCTAAGGAAAATATTTTGAAATTTCTTGAAATCATTTAGAATCTAATGAAATTGCTTTAAATTTTTTTTTAGATCCCATGGACTATTGAAAAATCTCTTAAAGTCATTCGAAAATTTCCTGAAATCTCTCGAAAACCTTTGAAATATTTGGAATCTCCTAAAATCGCTTTTAATCTTTGTAGATCTCTAGAAATTAGTCGAAATCTCCAGAAATCGCTTTAAATTTTTTTCTATCTCTTGGAATATTTTGAAGTTTCTTAAAAACGTTAAAAATCGCCTAAAATCGCTTTAAATCCTTCTAAATAATTGAAAATCTCATGAAATCACTTTTAATCTTTTTTATCTTTTGGAATACTTTAAAATGTCTTGAAATCTTTTAAAATTGTTACAAGTTTCCGGAAATCGCTTGAAATAATTTTACATCTCTTAGTATATTTTGAAATCATTTTTTAGAAATCTCCTAAAATCACTTGGAATCCTTTTAAATGTTTTGAAATCTTCTGAAATCGCCCTAAATATTTTTAAATCTTTTAAAATCATTAAAAATCCCCTGAAGTCGTTAAAAATAAATTGAGAAGACATAGCGTATTTTTTCAAAATAATTTTAAATCGTTATAAATGTCACGAAATTTGTTAAAATCCTTTAGGATGTGTTGAAATCTCCTGTAATCACTACACATTTTTTTATATTTCTTGCAATACCTTACAATGTTTTTAAATCTCTTCAAATCGTTCAGAATATCCTGAAATAGCTAGAAATAATTTTAAATATGTTGGTATATTTTAAAATCTTTTGAAATCACCAAAAATCTCCTGAAATCATTTTAAATGGTTTGAAACTTTCTGTCATCGCTGTAAATTGGTTTCTATTTCTTGAAATACTTTAAATTACCAAAATCTCTTGAAATCGTTAAAAATCTCCTGAAATCGCTAGGAATGATTTTAAATCTCCTGGTATATATTAAAATTTCTTGAAAGCGATCCCGAAATCAATTTAACTTTTCTTTTATCTCTTGAAGTACTTTAAAATGTTTCTTGAGATCATTTGAAAAAATCCTGCAATCACTTAAAATCCTTTTCAATGTTTTGAAATCTCCTGAAATAGCCTTTGAAATCTCTTGAAATCGTTCGAAATCTCCTTAAATCGCTTAAAATAATTTTAGATTTCAATATATATTTTGAAATCTATTTAAATCGTTAGAAATCGCCAGAAATTGCTTAAAATCCTTTTAAATGTTTTGAGATCTCCTGAAATCACTATAAATCTTTTTCGATCCCTTAAAATGGTTCGAAATCTTCAGAAATCACTTTAAATCTTTTTCCATCTCTTGAAGTACTTTAAAATAGTTTGGAAAGTATTTTTTCAAAATAATTTTAAATTATTAGAAATCTCAGGAAATTTCTTCAAATCCTTTTAAATGTTTTGAAATCTGTTAGAATCACAACCATTTTTGTTCTATTTCTCGAAATACCTTAAAATGCTTTTAAATCTCTCAAAATCGTTAAAAATGTCCTGAAATCGACTGAAAACCCCTGAAATAATTTAAAATCCTTTTGAATATTTTTAAATCTCCTGAAAGCTCCCCTAAATCTTTTTAGATCTATTGAAATATTTTGAAATTTATTGAAATTTTTTTAAATCTTTTGAAATCACTTGAAACCCTTTTAAATGTTTTGAAATCTCCTGATATCGCCATAAATCTTTTTCAATCATCTAAAATTGTTCCAAATCTCCTGAAATCATTTTAAATCTTTTTTTTTATAACTTCGAGTACTTTAGAATTTTTCAAACCTCTTAAAATCATTCAAAATCACCTGAAATCTCTTTAACTCCTTTTAAATATTTTGAAATCTCCTTACATCACTTTGAATCTTTTTCTATATATTTTGAAACCCTTTCAAATCATTTGAAATCTCCTGAAATCTTTTCATATCTCTTGGAATCTATTGAAATCTCTTGAAATCGTTCAAAATCTCCTGAAATATCTCAAAATTAAAAAAATTTGAAATCTCCTGAAATCACCATAAATCTCTTTCGACCTCCTGAAATTGTTCAAAATCTCCTGAAATCACTTTAAATCGTTTTCTATCTCTTGATGTATTTTAGAATCGTTTGAAATCTCTTGAAATCGCCCTAAATCTTTTGAGATTTCTAGGAATATTTTGAAATATCTTGAAATCGTTAAAAAATCTCTTGAAATCGTAAAAAATCTCCTGAAATCGCTTGGAAATCTTTTGCAATGTTTTGAAATCGCCTAAAATCTTTTAAGAGCCCAAGGAATATTTTTCAATCCTTTGAAATCGTTCAAGATTTCCTGAAATCACATTAAATCGTTTTCTATCTCTTGATGTACTTTAAAATCGTTTAAAATCTCTTGAAATCGCACTAAATCTTTTGAGATCTCTTGGAATATTTTTAAATCTCTTGAAATCGTAGAAAATCTCCTGAAATCGCT
>NC_046663.1:19927849-19931412 GCF_010883055.1 Belonocnema kinseyi
TTAAAATCGTTTAAAATCTCTTGAAATCGCACTAAATCTTTTGAGATCTCTTGGAATATTTTTAAATCTCTTGAAATCGTAGAAAATCTCCTGAAATCGCTTAGAAATCTTTTGCAATGTTTTGAAATCGCCTAAAATCTTTTAAGAGCCCAAGGAATATTTTTCAATCCTTTGAAATCGTTCAAAATTTCCTGAAATTACTTTAAATCGTTTTCTATCTGCTAATGTACTTTAAAGTCATTTGAAATCTCTTGTAATCTCTTGAAATCGTAAAAAATCTCCTGAAATCGCTTGGAAATCTCTTTCAATGTTTTGAAATCGCCTAAAATCTTTTAAGAACTCTAGGAATATTTTTAAATTCTTTGAAATTGTTCAAAATTTCCTGAAATCACATTAAATCGTTTCCTATCTCTTGATGTACTTTAAAATCGTTTGAAATCTCTTGAAATCGCCCTAAATTTGTTGAGATCTCTAGGAATATTTTGAAATCTCTTGAAGTCGTTAAAAAATCTCTTGAAATCGTTAAAAAATCTCTTGAAATCGTGAAAAATCTCCTGAAATCGCTTGCAAATCTTTTGCAATGTTTTGAAATCGCCTAAAATCTTTTAAGAGCCCTAGGAATATTTTTAAATCCTTTGAAATCGTTCAAGATTTCCTGAAATCACATTAAATCGTTTTCTATCTCTTGATGTACTTTAAAATCGTTCAAAATCTCTTGAAATCGCACTAAATCTTTTAAAAAAATCTCTTGAAATCGTTAAAAAATCTCTTGAAATCGTTAAAAAATCTCCTGGAATCGCTTGCAAATCTTTTGCAATGTTTTGAAATCGCCTAAAATCTTTTAAGAGCCCTAGGAATATTTTTAAATCCTTTGAAATCGTTCAAAATTTCCTGAAATCACTTTAAATCGTTTTCTATCTGCTAATGTACTTTAAAGTCATTTGAAATCTCTTGTAATCTCTTGAAATCGTAAAAAATCTCCTGAAATCGCTTGGAAATCTCTTTCAATGTTTTGAAATCGCCTAAAATCTTTTAAGAGCCCTAGGAATATTTTTAAATTCTTTGAAATCGTTCAAAAATTTCCTGAAATTGCTTGAAATCGTCAATCATCATCAAAATGATGAATCCACCTAGCTCACAGAAATTTCTCGTGACCCCTGAGTATTTATGGGGTCTCCGGACGAAACGATGAACCATGTGCTTTCCCCTACTTTACGATGCAATTAATTTGTGCTTTGTGAGTTTCGCCATCAACACCTTCTCGTAAAACCCGCCACGCATCGGCAGCATTCTGGAATTATGAGTACATATCCGTGTTTACGCAACGGCCCGGTTAACCAGAGATGTTTCATTTTGAAAAATGATCCGACTACATTTACCCTGATTTTTTTATAGGGGAAACCACGCCAGATTAGTCACAAAAAATGCATAAATCAGGGTAACAAAAAAATGTATTTTCAAAATTCCCTGACTTTTCACAGAACAATTTTTAATTTCCTCTGATCATTATTATTCACTAGCATTTTAAGATTGAAAATTTTTAAAGAAAGACTCTTTTATAAAGGGCAGAAAACAATTTTAGAAAAGAATATTCAAGTTTTAAATTTATTTCAAACAAAAAAAGTAAAATTTCCAATCCAGAAGGACGAATTTTCACTAAAATAATTCAATTTTCAACGAAAGAGATGAACCTTCAACAAAAAAATTAATTTTTAATAAAGAAGTTTACATCAGCTTCAGAATAAATATTCAGAAACTTGGTATTATTTTTCGGTTTAGGCTCTTAACGTGACAGGATTGGTCGATAGTGTGAGCTAATATTCCGGGGAGACTAGAAAGCCCTACATAAGTTGGGCGGAGTTTTACCATACAATACTGCTAACAAGATCAGAAAGATGCGAAACGCTGTCTCGATTTCTAGTTGTCTATATCAGTACGTCTGATATTTTAACACAATAGTTGAATTTTTAAGCCAAATAGACGATTTTTTACAAGACAGTTTAATATTTTAACCAAGAAAAATGACTTTTCTATCATAAAGTATGAATTTCAAATTATAATGCATAATATTGCGCAATATACTCGAAAGAGTACTCGCGCACTGCAGCCCTTGCGAGGCGAAGGTCACAACTATCTCTCGCCCTGCCCCCTGAAAAACTGTGTGGGACAGATATTCCAGGAATTTAAAAAACCAGTGGTTGCAAAAACGAGTTTCTGGTGTAGTTAATTTTTTACCCAAATTATCAACCAGTTGATTTCAACGAAATAATACAATTTTTTTGCAAAATAATTATATCTTCAACCAGACCAATTTTTTATCAAATTAGTTGAATCGTTAACCAAAATTATGAATCTTCAACAAACAATATTAGTTTTATACCCATATAGACAAATTTTCAACAAAATACGAGAATTTTATATCAAATAGTTGCAATTTCCACTTATAAAGAAGAACCAAAAATTGAATAGCTACATGTTCATATGAAAAATTAATTCTTAACAGAAAAATACACTAATTTGGAATAAATAGTTTAATTTTTTTAACTAAAGGTCTAATTTTTTATCAGAGTAGTATAGTTTTCAATCAAAATGATGAATTTTAACCAAAAAAGCTCATTTTTAACCAGATGATTTAATTTTCTACCAAAGTGTTGAATTTTTATGCCAAAAAGACGACCTTTCTATAAAACAGCTGAATTTTCAACTAAAATGTTAACGTTTCAACCCAGAAAAAGAATTATTATTTTTTAGCAAAATAGTTAAATTTTCAACCAAATAGATGAAGTTTCTTCTAAAAAGCTGAATCTTCAAAATAAAAAAAAAATTAATTTTCAAGAAGAGAGTTAAACATTCAACCAAACAGTTGAATTTTTAACTAAAAACTTTTAGCGAAATATGAAACAGTTAAATTTAAAATTTTAATAATTAATTTTCAACCAAAAATAAGACAAATTTTAAACAAAACAGTTAAGCTTTCAACCAAAGAGATGTATCGTCAACTAAAAAAAATAAATTAAAAAAAAAAGTTTAATTTTACCCCAGTAGTTTAATTTCTGACCACAAAGGATGACTTTTTCACAAAATAATTGCATTTTTAACAAAGTAATTAAATTTTCAACAAAATAGTTGAATTTTTTACCAAACGAGAAGAATTCCAAAACAAAGGATGAATTTTGAACAAAATAGTTGCATTTTCAAGAAAATAATTAAATGTTCAACAACATAGTTCAATTTTTTACCAAATGGGATGAATTCCAAAACAAAAATATAATCAACAAAGAAAAACGTACCTTTTATCAAAGAATAGTTGGATTTTGTTATTGGGTTTTATTGATTTAATTCAATTTTAAGAAAACGGGGCAGTTTCTTGAAAATTGGGAGAGAGAAGAATGCTTCAAAAAAGGGTGAAAAAATTTATGAACACAAGAGAGTGGGATGAGTCATAATTACTTAATATGGCGTCACGTGATATGTGGACGTTCCCATTTGGGAAGTGAGAGTAGATTAGGGAAGGAAAAGCTGAGAAAAGAAGGTTTTTCGAGGATGGAAAGCAGTGGGAGGGG
>NC_046663.1:19931512-19950067 GCF_010883055.1 Belonocnema kinseyi
TTGTAGGAGGGGAAGTACGCGTTGAGGATAAGTAGGGGGAGTATTGAGAAGGTACAGAAATGTATAAGTGAGATAAGTAAGGTGAAAGTGGTTGGGAAATTGAAGTGGAAGTCAGAGTTGTGAAAGAAAGTGAAGTGAGGAGAGTATAAGTAGAGGAAGGAAAGCAAGGAATGGGAATAGGGCCGGGAAAGATGAGTAAGTAGAGGGACGTGAGTCAGTTGAAGTAGAGGAAGCGGAGGGATTAGGAAGCCTACTATTGGAGAGGAAGTACGCGGTAAGGATAAGTAAGAAGAAAATGGGGAAGGTATAGGAGCAAGAAGTGTGGAAGTGAGGGAAGTAAGGCGGAAGTAAGGGTTGGGGAAGTAAGTGAAGTAAAGAGAGGGTAAGTATAGAAAGTAAGAGGAGCATGAATAGAGAAGGGAAGCTAGGGAAAGGCAGTAGTGTAGGGAAGAAAGATGAGGTTGTTGTTGTTAAGCGATAACTTATAAAGGGTAATGGGAGGAGGTGTAGGTCCTGGGAGGAAGTAGGAGTAGCAGTAGGGGAAGGGGTGTAGGAGGAAGAGGAAAAAGGAAATAAAGAGGGTGATAATATGTGATCGGATAGGGTAGGAGAGGAGAGAGGCGGGACTGCTGTGAAGAGAGGGGAGATGTGAGCGACTCATCTTCTTAATAGGCTACGAAAACGCTTTCTTGTAGACTCATTTCTTTGTTCCTGTGCAAAATACGTTACTGATTCCCAATGTGTTTTCACTGATTTAAATGTGGAGAAATAAGAAAGGTCTCAGTGATTTCTAGTGCAGAATATTTAGGAGGGACATTCTTATTCGTTTACATTCCGAGTCGTGTCTAGAGAAGGAATACCAAAAGCCAAATGCAATTTTGTAGGTCGCGTAGGGATAAATGCAACTTTGCATTGTAACTCGGTTAGTGTTAGCTTTCTTTGGAGCTTGTACTACAAGCCTGACGAGTAGCTATACTAGACTGTCTGTGAGATGTTCCATGAAAGAGATACCATTCGAGGATTGATATCTCTTCTTTCTCTCTCTCTCTCTCTCTCCTCTCTCTTTCTTTCCTCTCTTTTGCGATTCCCTTGTACACTTTGTATCTGCATCCCGAGGGCACTTACCGGCCTTTACCAGCGTTAAAACCAACTTTCTGAGTTTCTGTTAGCTTTGAGGAAGAACTCAAAGTCAAAGACATGGGATCTCCACCCGAGCAATTTCGAAAAGCACCTCGAAAAACACGCAGTTAGATTAAATTACTGAAATGCGAAATATGCATATCTGGGAGATTTGTGTGGATTTCATCAAGCGATTTTCGTCCCACAAGTAGCAGTAGAGACTGAATATAAACTCTGATTCTAAACCACATTTATTTTTTGTTATGATAAAAGGAAGGTTTATTGTGGGGTTTTATCAAATTTAGTGCGTGGAAATTAAATTATTCTAAAAAAATATCATCTAACATCGCTCCACTGGGAATCGTCCCCAGTGGAGCGATGTTAGAAGCCCTTTTTTCAGAGAAATATTAATTAAAAATGGTTTACACTTACTTTCCGTCTTGTCAAAAATGACTTGAGTATTTTCTGTTATTTGAAGAGTTAACTTGATCGATAATTTTGATTGATATTTTCCACAGATTATGGAATGACACCTATACTGATCGATAGTAACTACTCTGTAGATTATACGGATGCCCTTAAATTTAATGCGATTCAATGCGATGCACGTATCAGGGCAATGACCAATAATATCATGAATCATGAAAATCTTGTGGATTAATTTGTCAATTCTTACTTGTCTTGGGTCGCTGAATCCAAATCCGAAGTCGGAATGTCGCAGTTAGCTCTTGTTTTCTTCCTAGTCGCAAAAAATGTACAAAAAACTGTTTTTAAGGCAAGGAAATTTTGAGTCTTAGAAGAAAGCAAGAGCTCACTTCAGAATTCCGACTTCGGATTCAGATTCAGCGACTCAACATACGTAGGAATTGCCTAGTTAGGCCCTTCAAAACATCTACTTTTTTTAGAGGTTGTGAAATGTACGAGATCATTGTTTTTACAGGTTATAAAACGTTAAGATTAGAGAGGAAATAAGAGCCAACTTCAGAATTCTGACTTCGAATTCAGAATCAGCGACTCTAAATACTTCAGAAATTATTTGCCTGGTCCGTCGAAACATGAACTTTTTTTGAGGGGATGTGAAAAGTACAAAAAAAAAGTATTTTTTAAATTAAGAAGAAAACAAGAGCCAAATCCAGAATTTCGGATTCGGATTCAGCGTCTTAAAATACGTAAAAATGGACTAATCTGGTCCGTCGGAACTCCTACTTTTTTTCTGGGCCAATTTTCAACTCAAAAACTGACTGAAAGTGAATAATGTGTATTAATAATGTGCCTAATTTTATTTCTAATTTAAACGAATTCAAAAGAATTCGATTCATAATAAGCCTTTGAAACGATTCAACTTAAATTCGAATGAATTAAAAAAAATTGTCGTAAAATGAGAAGAATTCTACTAAATTCAGGAAACTTTAATGTGAATAAAAAAATATTTATTAAAGTCAGTTGAAACAAATTAAAATATATGAACAAATTGATTGAATTCAATAAGTTTGAAATAAATTTAGAAAAATTTAATGAAATCCGAAAAACTCAAGAGGATTATGAACAATTCAAAAGAATTTAGAAGAATTTGAATAAGTTGCAAGAAATATTTGAGAATCTTTTAAAATCTTTACAATTCCCTCTAATTGTGAATGAATTCTTTAAAACAGATTAGTTTAAAATTCTAAAAAACTGCATATTTGAAAAAATAAAAAGTTTTTAAATAATAAAAATATATTAAAAAATTTTTTTAAGTCTAAGGAATGAAAAAAAAGCAAAAGTATGTTTTTTAAAAAGTCTTTTTTGTCTTAAAAATTATTTATTTTTATCATAGTGAGAAAAATATTTTGAACAACTCGAAAAAGCTTAGAAAATTCAACTGTTTTGTTTGAAATTCAATTATTTTTTTACATATTTCATCATTTTGTTGAAAATACAATTATTTTTCAAAACATTCGTCCATTTTAAAAGAAAATTCGTCCTTTTAGATTAAAAATACTTTTTTTTTTTTTGAAATAGCCATTTTTTCAAGTTGAATCTTTGCTGCTAGCCCATTAGTTGAAAATTTTGAAGTTTAAATAAACTAAAAACAGAAAAATACATTCAAAGAAGGGGAAGTAGTGGTATATTAGGGGAGGGAAAAGAGGGGAATAAGAGGAGGATGGAACGTGAAAAAATATGAGGAGGGGGTACAGGCGATGAGGGGAAAAGAGGACGTTGTGGGAGCTGGAGTATGGGAAGTTAATGGAAATGAGGGGAGAAGTAGAGGAAGTGATGAGATAGGGAGTAGCCGAAGTGAGGGAGGGGAAGCAGTTTACGTGATAGGAAATGAGATAGTAGTAGGGAAAGTGAGGAAGGAGAAGAAGAGGAAATGAGGGGCGAATGAGAGCCTACATAGTGAATTGAAGTGGAAATGAGGGGAAGGAGGATCAACGAGGGGAAATTATGGTAGAGATGTAGAGTAGGTTAGGGATGGGAAGTAGAGGAAGTGGTTAGAAATTAGCAAGTGAAGTGTTCGCGAAGGAATAACGGTGTGGGGAAGGGGTGGAGTATAGGAGGAAGAAGTTGATAGAGGAGGAAGAAATTGGTAGAAAAGAAAGAAGTTAGTGGATGGAGAAGCGAATAATGAAGCAAGGGAAGGATAACTATGGAAAGAGAGAATGGGAGCGTACATAGTGAAAGGCAGTGGAAATGAGGGGAAGGATGGACGCAAGGGAAAAGTATGACAGGGGATGTAGAGTAAGTTAGGGATGGAACGTAGAGGAAGTGGTTACAAATTAGAGTGACTAGGGAAGTGGAAGTGATAACTAGAGAAAGAAAGTGTTCGCGGAGGAAGAGCGGAGAGGGCGAAGTAGAGTAAAAAGAAATTGGTAGAGCAGAAACTCCGGAAGAAGTTGGTAGAGAAGGAAAAGGATGGTGGAAAGGGGAAGCGAATAATGAAGTGAGGAAAGGATAACTATGGAAGGGGTATGCGTGAACGACTCAATAACGGCTTAGTAGGTTACGAAACCCATTTTTGTAGGAGCACGGCGCCTACTTTGAATAATTTTTTATGAAGATGACAGACCGCACTTTTTCTTGGGGTGTGTTGTACTGGGAAAAGTTTTCGCGTGATTAAAGTGCTGTCCGTGGTGCATTCTTTCATTTTACGAGACTGGTGTTTTCCTTGACTTCCAGTTGTCATTTTAGATGAAATAGCCAACGCCTGAGGACAACTATCGATCCCTTTTAATCAATTTAACTCCCATCCATTGAAGAAAACATTACCTGATGGCCATCCTATCCGGATAGTAATGGAATTAAATTATTAACATAGTGGTAAGAAGGAGGAACCTCGCGGTTTTCTAGTAAAGCTCTATTCCCGGGAGCTTCCACCCAGCCTTTTTATACTGCTTCAGTACACGAGCTAATTAAAGAAAATGTGATCGTTATTTAACTCGCGTCATTTGGGAGCACGCCCCCTGCGTACGGTACTAATTACTAATGTCCTAATCGCCTTTTACTTCCTGGATTATATAACATCTGACTTTAATAATTATTCTTATGGCCCCGCCGCACCTAATGAGAAAAGAGAAACGGACTTACTCGAATTTAATATCTTTTAGAATTTATTTTAATTTAAAAGCACATTTTATTTTCTGTTTCTCTTAAAATAAAAGGAAATGAGACAACATTGCAGCGATACTCAGATTTTAGAGTAATTTATATCTACCCCTCTTTTCTCCCTTTTCAAAAAGAATTTCTTTTATCGATAAAATGCGAATTGAATTAATAAAATTTAGTAGAAAATCCACTTCTTTTTGGCAAAAAGGTTTTTTCTTTTTCTTTCTTTTGTTGAAGTCTAATTTTTTGTTGAAAATTTAAATATTTTTGTTGAAAATTCATGTAATTTGTCGAAAATTCGTCTTTCTGATAGAAAAATAATCTGCTTTTGTTGAAGATTCAAAAACATATTTTGTTAAAAATTTGTCTTTTTTAGTGATAGTTGAAAATTAACTTTTTTGTTGAAAATGCATATATTTTCGAGTTGAAAATTCATATATTTTTTTAATTGAAAATTCTTTATAATGTTGTTTTTTTCTTTGGTTGAATATTGATAATTTCAGTCGAAAATTCAACTTGTTGGCCGTAAGAATTAATTTTTTTGTTCCAAATTTAATTGCTTTGTGAAAAAAAACAATAAATTGGTAGATAATTGATCTATTTAATGAAGCAATAATTTTTTTGATTGATAATAAACTTTTTGTTTAAAATTCAATTTTTGTGTAGAAAATTAACCTTTTTCAGTTAATGCAAGCCTTTTGGTAAAAATATATTTTTTTGTTTGTAAAAAAATAAAACTGTTTGTTTGGAAACTCTTGCAATTTTTTTAATTCGTCTATTTTGGTAAAAAATTGAAAATTCCTGTTTAAGAATTCATTTTTTAGCTTCAAAATTCAATCATTTTTATTGACGATTGAACTATTTTGGTGAAGTTTCAACTATTAATTAAGAAATTTGAAAGAAAATTAACTTAATTATTAAAAATTAAACTATTTTATTATTTTGCTGAAAATATAATACTTTGAATTTATTTAAAAAATTTTTTTTTTTACTTTCTTGGCTAAAAATCTTTTTTGTTTGGAAATTCAACTCTGGTTGAAAAAAATATGATTTAGATGAATTCAGCTGATTGAAAATTGTTTGTTTTTTTGTGTTGAAAATTAATTTTATAGACTAGAAATTTAATCATTCCTTTTCTGGTTAAAACTATATCATTTTTAATAGAAAATTCAACTATTTCGTGCAAAATTAATGTATTTTGTGTAAAAATTGATTTATTGTGTTAAAAAGTAATCATTTTGGACGAAAATTCAACTGTTTTGTTGAAAATTCGTATTTTTAAATAGAAAGTTCATCTTTTTTGGTCAATGAGTTATCTTGATTGATTGAAAATTTCACTGAAATTTTAAAAATTTATTATTTTGATGAAAAATCAAATATTTTATTAAAGAAATCGTTTTTTTCGAAAATTCAAACATTTTCTTTAAGTCATATTTTTAGTCGAAAATTCAACTATTTTGCTGAAAATTCAACTGCGATCTAAAAAATGATTATTTTTGTACTTGAAAATTCGATAATTTGGTTTAAAAATCATCTTTGTAGATTAAAAATTCAACCATTTTGTTAAAATTTGACCTATTTTGTTTAAAATATTACTCTCTTGCTGAAAAATTAATAATTTTTTTGAGAATTCAAATACTTTGTTTAAGTCATGTTTCTGTTCAAAAATTCAACTGTTTTATTGAAAACTCAACTGCCTTCTAAACAAAAATTTGTTACTTGAAAATTAAACTATTTGATTAATTCGCAACTGTTTTTGGTTGAAGTTAATTCTTTTTTTCCTTTATAGAAAGTTCGACCGTTTGGTTTAAAATACAATAATTTTGTTAAAAGTTGAACTATTTTGTTTAAAATTCATCTCCTTCGCTTTAATTTTAACTATTTGGTTGAAAATGCAACTTCTTGGTGAAAAACTAATTTTTTATGTTGAAAATTTAATTAGCTGCTTAAAAATGTACCTTTCTTGATTGAAAATTAACTTTTTTTGTGGGAATTTTTCTCTTTGCAGATTAAAACCACTTTTTCGATTTCCCTAATTAATTTGTTTCGAAAATATTACATCCTATCAAGAATGACTATCAGTGCTCTCTCAATTCCCTGCACGATCTTTGTGAGCGACCTGTGATACTTATCACTCATCCATATTACATTAACGAATAACGTGCCTGTCAAAGAGAAGTCACTAATTGCAGGAAGAGGCTCGGAAACGTTATCAAAATGAAACAGGTTTGCGAAATTTAATTTCAAGCAATCATTAATTACTATATAAATTGCCTTTAGATGAAAATCGATGAATAAATCCATCAGTAGATATTTTTAAAATTTCATTTGTATTAAAATTTTTCATAAAATAATTAAAAAAGCGATTTCCGTACAAAAATTTTAGGATCGGTATAAAAAAAACATCTTTTTCCGAATTTTGGCACGTTCTGCTTTTATTTTTAATTCTTCACATACTTATTTGAACTATTTATAGATCTTTACAGAACTGTTTGGAAATTTTTACATTCAAGGGTTGGGTTTAACCTATGTGTGTGGCCATGCGGTCTTATAGACCGCACCAAGGTTCTGCTATCAGGGTCCCTCCCCCTTGACCTTCCTTTAGGCTGACCTTAATTGTTTTAGTTTTAGTTGTGCTTTTGCTTAGGTAGGTGGATAACTTGTCTTCCTGTTTTTTTAATAGTAAATAATATCAATTAAAAGCTCATAAGCAAACTGTAAGATCGCACGTCCACTGTAGCGTCACAATTTTATAGTTTCGTCCTGATTATTCCTCCTTTGAGCGAAAAGTGGCTAATCAGTATGGGCCTATGGTCGTGCAGTCGCTTTGACCGCACGGGCTCCCAGGCCGTAGGGCGCACTTTTTGTCCAATTGTAACAATTCTATGGTAATTTTATGTGTCAATCCAGTTGGGATTTGATGTTGACAACGAAAAGTAGGATAAACTTGTTAAAAACGATTTGAGAAGCTTTCGGTATTATTATGGTATCAAGGATAAGGGTCGACGTGGAATTGTAAAAATAATTGTACTTAATCTTAATCTCAAGAGTGAAAGACGAGACGATGTCAACGTGTCGGAAGAATCGATAGGAAAAGATATGCTCGTGAATCTATATGGGTTCGTTTGACACACTTGAAACCTAATCCGATTTGAATCCCATTTCCGCATGGATGGTTCAAGAACCTTCTCGTGGCTGACGTTACAACAATAAATATTTTGAAATATGATTGAAATAAATCTAAATAAATTTCTCAAAATATTTATTTATTATTTTGACATTAATATAAATTTATAATAAATCGTTCAGGTTCCCGCTGCCTTAGAGCATGATGTCACCTGCTGTCAACTGTACAGTTTTGGGACAAAAACAAATGACTGCAAAAAGGTATCGTTGCCCACTGAATTAGGGTACGAATCGCAATATTTGTCAATTGTTTTTATATTATTGCAGCAAAAATAATAGACTGCGACAAGGTATCGTTTCCTTCTGACTTAGGGTACAAAACGTAGACTACTCGCAATTTTTTTATATATTTTTGCGGAAAAAACAACTGACTGCAACAAGGTATCGTTACCCTTCTCACTTAGGGTAAGAACCGCAACCTGCTCATAATTATTTTTATATTTTTGCGTCAAAAATAATATGCTGCAACAGGGTATCGTTTCTCTCTGACTTCGGGTACGATACTCAACCTTCCGTAAATATTTTTTATAGTTTTGCGGCAAAAACAATAGACTTCAAGAAGGATTCTTTTTTATCCGACTTAGGGTACGAAACGCAACCTTCTGGCAATTATTTATATATTTTGCAGTAAAAACAATAGACTGCAACAACGTAGTTTCCTCTGACTTAGGGTACAAAAAGCCACGTGCTCTCAATTTTTTCGAGCCCAAAAAAATAGATTACAACAGAGTATCGTTTCTCTCTGACTTGGGGTACGAAACTCAACCTGCCGTAAATATTTTTTACAGATTTGTGACAAAAACAATAGTCTGCAACAAGATACCCTATTCCCTCTGACGTATGGTATGTAAGTCGCCTTTTAAAAAGTGTCTTTAAAGTTTTGCAATACAAAAAAATAGACTGAAACAAGGTATCGTTTCCCTCTGACTTAGGGTACAAAACGCAAACTGCTCACAATTATTTTTATATTTTTTCGACACAAATAATAGAATGAAATAAGATATCGTTTCCCTCTGACTTAGGGTACGAAACTGATCTAATTAGTTCGCAATTTATGGTAGATATTGACAATTGTACAAATGAATGCCTTATTAATTGAAGATATTAGTCCCATTGTGTTGTTCTGCTATTAAGGGGTGCCTGGAACTGCTGGGGTAATAAGCCCACTAATGCTTAGAGATGCATAACTCAAACCACACAATAGGCGGAGAATCAATAAGTGATCGTGGTGTGTCGATATAGCATTTAGATTAGAATATTGAATACATTAAATTTTGGAATTATCGTAAATATCTTAAAATGGGGCTAAACGGGTCGTTTTTTTACTCACTCATTAACCGTATCAAAAAATATTTAAAATATTGTTTAAAATTTCTAAAAAAGGAAACAATCGCTAATTTAAAAATTTTTCCGAGATAGAGATAATTAAACCCCATTTATTGTACACAATGGATCAAAAATTTTACATTTTTCTATTTATAGAAAATTCAAACATGTTTCTTTCTTAAAAAGAAAATTTATTGAAGTACTTTGTGGCCCCTCTATAATTCACAGGAAGAAAGGTGTTGCAGCGGCACCCACGTGTAAAATGTAAATAACATGGCTTGATATATGTCGTGCATACATAGCAGAATCTTTGGAACATAAGTAAAGGGTGTGACGTTAAAATCAGGGTAGCCGCAAATTTTTTTTTTTTATTTCCTGATTTTTCATTTTTCCTAGTCATTAATATTCGAAAAACAAAATTTTAATTTTGTTACAATATCTATATAGACTACATAAAATTCATACTTGTTAATAAATTGTTTGAAATCCATTCAAATAATATAAAATCCTGAAGGATTCTATGAAATCTTATATTTCTTGAAATCCTGGAAAATGTAATAAAATATCTTGAGGGCTTTTAAAATCTCTTAATATCTTTCGAAACTTTTAAAATTCCACAAAATATTTCCAATCCTTTAAAATCCCATAAAATTATTTAAATCAATTAAAAATTTCTTGAAATCATTTATAACACCCTAACAAATTTTTAATTCTTTAAAATCTTTTTAAAACATTTAATTTTCTTTAAAACTCCTCAAAATTAAAAAAACAAGAAAATATGTAAAATCCCTTGCAATTTTTTTTTAAACTCTTCAAAAATTCTCGGTATTTTTAAAAACTCCATGAAATCTTTTAAATTCTTTCGAGCCAATTTAAATTGTTTAAATTTACTCATAAATCCATGGAATTTTTAAAAAACTCTAAAATATTTTAAATCCTAGAAAATCCATCGAAATTAGTTAAACTCTGTAAAACTTCATGGAACTTTTAAAAATGCCATAAAATCTTTAAAATCCTTTAGAACCAATTTAGATTATGTAAATTGACTCATAATTCCATCGAAATATTCAAAATAGCCTAAAATATTTTAAATCTTATAAAATCTCTTTAAATTTGTTCAACTCTAGAAAACTTCATAGAATTTTTAAAAATACCCTAAAATGTTTCAAATCCTTTAAAACCAATACAAATGATTTAAATCTACTAATAATTTATCGAAATATTAAAAATACCCTAAAATCTTTAAAATCCGTTAGAAAAATTTAATTGATTGAAATATATTAAATACACACTCAGACATTTAAAATATTTCGAAATCCCCTGAATTTTTCTTAATCTCTTGAAAATTCCTTGGAATTTCACGAAATATAAAATGTGTAAAAAAGTTAAATCTTTTAAAAATATCTTGAAATATTGGAAAATATTTAAAATAATTTAAATACCTTCAAATTATTAAAATTTATTCAAAATTCCATCGATTCTTTTAAAATATCCTAAAATATTTCAAATATTTTGAAATCCCTTGAAATTTTTTTAAAATCTTAAAAAGTCCTTGAAAATTTTAAAAATAGCTTAAAACCTCTCAAATTCTTTGAAATCCTTTAAAAATCTTGATATTATTAAAATCACAAAAAAAATCCTTAAAAACGTTTCAAAATATCTTAAGATCCTTGGAATATTTTAAAATCTTTAAAATCCTTTGGAAAACCTTAAAATTATTGAAATCTATTGCAAATTCCATCGAATTTAAAAAAATTCTCTAAAATATGTGCAAAAAATTGAAATTCCTTGGAACGTTTTTTAACACTTGAAAATTTCTTGGAATTTTTAAAAACACCCTAAATCTTTAACAAAAAATTATATCTCTTTAAATTATCGAAATCAATGGGAAATTTCTTAGAAATTTTTCAAATACCCTGAAGCCCTGAAATTTTTTGGGATCTTTTTAAACCCATTGCAATTTTTTCAACTCATGAAAACTCTTTGGAATTTTAAAAATTGCGTAAAATCTTTCAAATCCTTTAGAATTATTATTTAATTAATGAAATTAAATGACAATCCCTTGGAATTAAATGAAAATTCGTTGAAATCTATGAAAATCCTTTAAAAATATCCTGAAAGCTTTCAAATTCTTTGGGATCTTTTGAAACCCCTTTCAAAGTTTCTTAAACTCTTGAAAATTCCTTCAACTTTTAAAAATGCCCTAAATTTTTTTAAATCTCGAAAATTCTCCTATAGTTATTGAACATCAATAAAATTTTGGAATATTGCTAAATGTCCTAAAATATTTGAAAAGAATTTTTAAACATTGAAAAATAGGCATTGACCTGAATTTTCAATAGAAAAGTGATTTAAGTGATATTTTTATTTTTAAAGACAGGTAAAAAAATAATAAAATTTTGGATTGAGGTAGCATAAAGCACGTTATCCTGCATCGTTAACATCGGTCAGCGTTCAGATTTTATTATTATTTTTACGTTCCAAAGGTACGTTTAATGTTCCTAGTGTACACATTTTCATAATAATTTTACGATTCTTATTGCTTCAAGTATTCCGAAGAGCGAATTTTTTACGAGAGAAAAAATCATTCCCGAGGCACGAATTATTATTAAAATTTTACTAGGCAATATTTTTTAACAATATAGGGCTGCAGTCAGAAATCAGACTCGTCAAACATGCTGGAAACTTTCCTAGCTGAACTTCGTCGAGATCAATCATGGTGACCGCAAACCCTCGTTTTTAAAATAAATGATTTCAAATTTATTTGATCCAAAAAAAGTGACTTTTCTCATACGAAAGATTAATTTTCAAACCAAAATGACGTATTTTCAACAACTTAGTTTAATTTTTAACCAAATACTTTAATTTTCACGTTAAAATTTCGTATTTTCAACCATCTAGTCGAAATTTTTAATAAAAAAGATTAAACTTCATACAAAAACAATTGCATTTTCAGCAAAAAAAAAAATTTAACCAAGAAGAGGGATTTTCAACCAAATATTTAAACTTTTAAAATACAGAAATAAATTATTAACAAAAAATTGAATACTTAATATTTCAACCAAAATAGCGAATTTTTAAACAAAATGATAAATTGTTTTACAAAAATATATATAATTTAAACAAAATACATGAATTTATAAACAAATAGTTGAATTTCCAACTAGAAAAGATTATTTTTCTAAAAAAGTGGGATATTTAAAATTTCAGTGGAAAAATTAATTAAAAACAAAAAATTTGGGACACCATAGTCTAATTTTCAGCTAAACATACAAATTTTTAACTAAAATAATGAATCTGCAAACACAAAAAATGAATTTTTAATAAAAAGGTTAAATTTTATCTAAATAATTTTAATTTTGGAACAAAGAGTTATGAATAACTAGTTATCTAATAAAATATTTTTGAAGAGGAAAGTTAAACTTTCAACCAGAAATTATTTTTCAACTAAAATTATACATTTTTGACTAGAATAATTAAATTTTCTGCTAAGAAAAAAATTTACACGCACAAACTATTAGTTATAATTTCAGTATAAAAAATTAATTTCGAAACAACAAAAAATTAATTTTAAGAGAATAGTTAAATTTTTAAACAAAGAGATGAATTTTCATCTAAAATGATAAATCTTCAACTGGAATAGTTAAATTCTTAGATAAAATTAATTTGCAAAAAAATACATATGTTACATCAAAAGAGATGAGTTTTTAAACCAAAAAATAAAATTTTCCAAAAAATAGTTAAATGTTCAAGCAAGATAGATTTGAGTAGAATTTTCAACAACGAAATTTGAATTGTCAAGAGAAATTAATTTTGTTACAAAATAGTTAAATTTTTAAGCCAAGAAGACGAATTTGAAACAAATCACTTGAAGTTAAAGAAAATTTGACTTTTTAACCAAATTTAATTAAACAAAAAAAAGAAATAAAAATTTAATTAAAAGGTAAATGAATTAATAACAAGAATATTATATCAGGGTGACCGTAAAACTTAATTTTCAAAATGTCCTAACTTTTCCTGACCTATTTTTCTATTTTTCCTAATCATTAATATTTAAAGAGAAGTATCCTAATTTTTTAAACATTTTTAATATAGAATATTTTATAAACTATATAAAACAATTAAAAATTTTGTTTACAAAAATTTTAATTTATTTTCCCTTAGTTATTTAAAGTTATTTCAAAAAGAGTAATTTAAAGAGCCTGTTATAGAAAATCCTTAACTTTTGCAAGATATTTTTTCAAAATCCCTAACTTGTCCCTAATTTATAAAAGTCCCTGACATCTCCCTGGGTTCCATGTTTTCCGTGATCAACCAACCGGAAAATGAATGATTTTCCTGCCGGCAAAGAACAACAAGAAATTTCTTCCGAATTATAGTGACTGATTCGAAAAGCAGGTAACCATCGTAGATTTACGAGCTCGGCTTTAATCTGTGATCTATGATCAGTCTTCCACCAATAGTTTCACACTTTACGGGTTTCAGTATGCAAATGCTGGTGAAGAAACACGCGCAATATCTCGATCCCTTGGCAGCCTGCCAAGTCTTACCCTCCTTTTACCCCTTTCAACCCTCTTTCCTTATCACAGAATCCTAACTGACTGACATGACCTATACCACCAACTTGTTACCTATAGTGCCTTAAATACTGCACGTGAATCGCTTTCCGAGGTGAGCGACATGTGTGGAAACGTGAATCAATAATCGATCACTTGCACCCTAAATACTTCCTGCATTTACATATTTTATACGCACAGACTTTGTGGGAATTTATTTCAACTAATAATAATTTGCATCAATTTCTAATTTTATGATTCTGATTTTCGATAAGATATTTTTTGATCGTATTTTAGCCTGCACATTCTTCTTTGATTCTCTAAAAGGCCTAATCGATCTGAATTAATACCTTCTTCATTTCTTCTATAATCTCAACTGTATTTTTCAAGTCCTTTTTTAGTTCTTCTATGATCAGAACTATATTTTTAGGTCCTCCTTTAGTCTTTCTATAATCTCAACTGTGTTTGCAAGCCCTCCTTTAATCCACCTACAACCTCCTAGCATGTTTCAAATTGTCCTTGAATTATCTTAAAACAACCCAGTATTTTCCAGGTTATCATTTAATTCTTCTAAAACTTCCCTTGTATTTTTAAGCCCTCCTTTAATTATTCTGCAAACTTAAGTCCTTCTACAAACTCTAATGTATTTTTCAAGTCCTCCTCTAATCCTCGTGCAACTTCCCAATATTTGTTTATTTCTGTTTTAATGCTCCTACAATCTTCTTGTACTTTTTTCAGTCCTCCTGCAATCCTTCTTTAAACCTGCAACAACCTCACAGTATTTTCAAGGCCTCGATGAATCCTTCCACAACTACCAAGCATTGTTCAGATTTTTCTTTAATTCTCCTAAAACCTTCCTTGTATGTTTATAGTCCTTTTAGACCTTCTGAAACCTCCCAATACTTTTAAAGTCCTCCTTAAGTACTACTACAATCTTAAGTCTTTCTTAAGACCTACTTTAATCCTCCGTTAACCCTCAAACAACATCCAGGTATTTTTCCAGGTCTACTTAATTCCTCCTTTAATCCTTCAAAACCTTCTAGTCTTTTCCAAAACGTAACTTAAGCCTCCTTTAATCCTTTAACAACCTTCGGTTCTTTCTAATTTCTTTTTTAATCCTCCTTTAACCTCTTAGTATTTTTCAAGCCCTCATTTAATCTTACTACAACTTCTTAGTATGTTTAAAGTTCTCCTTCAATCCTACTACAACCTTCTAGCATGTTTCAAATCGTTTTCGCATCCTCCTAGAACCTCCCAATATTTTTAAGTGCTCCTTAAATTCTCGAAAAACCACCCAATATTTTCCAGGTTATCATTTATTTCTGCTAAAAACTCCCTTTTGTTTTTCAAGTCCGCTTTTAATCCTTCTACTACCTTCTAGTTCTCTTTAACTCCTCATTAAGTCCTCCTACCATCTCAAATATATTTTGCAAGTCATTCTTTAATTCTGTTAAAACCTACCAATATTTTTCAAGTCCTACTTTAATCCTCCTAAATTATCCCAGTTCTTTTAAAATCCTCCTTAAAACCTTCAACAGCCTCTAAGTCTTTTTCAAGTACTTCATTAATCTTTCTGCAACCTCCCAGTACTGTAAAAGTCCTCCGACAATCTCAAATGTATTTTCCAAGTCATCCTTTAATCTTCTTACAACCTACAAATATTTTTCAAACCGTCTTTGAAGCCACATATAAACTCCTAGTATTTTGTAAGATCTCCTTAAATCCCCGTAAAAAAACCCAACATTTACAAGGTTATCATTTAATGTTCCTACAAACTCCCTTGTGTTTTCGAGTTCTCCTTTAATACTTCTTCAGCCTCCCAGTAGTTTGGAAGTCCTCTTAAAGTCTTCCTACAATCTTAAGTGTACTTTCAAGTCCTGCTTTAATTCTTTGCAACCTCCCAATATCTTTCAAGTTCTGCTCTAATCAACTTAAAATCTCTCAGTTCTTTTCAAATACTCTTTAAATGTTCTATAATCCGTCAACAACTCCCTTGAGTCTTTCAAGTTCTTCTTTAATCCTTCTGCAACCTCCCAGTAGTTTTCAAGTCCTACTCAAGTCCTGCTTTAATTCTTTTACAATCTCCCAATATGAAATCTTCTTTTAATCCTTCAACAAACTCCCAGTATTTTGCAAGTCCTCCTTCAGTCCTTCTGCAGTTTCCTAATTGTTTTCAAGGCCTCCGTTATTTCTCTTTTAATCCTCAAACATACGCCCAGTATTTTTTAAGGCCTCCTTAAATCTTCCTGCAAGCTTTTAGTATTTTTCAAGATCTCTAACCCCCCTACAATTTCCAGCTATTTTCTAAGTTCTCATTTCGTCCTGCTAAGACCTCCCACTATTTTTCAAGGCCTCCTTCAATTCTCCCACAACCATCCAGTACTCTTAAGGTGCTCATTTAATCCTCTTTAAACCACCTAGAATTCATCTTCTTTTTAAGTCCTCATTTACTACTCTGAAAATTTCCCAGTATTTTTTATATTATTTATTTATATCCTGTTTTTCAGTTTAAAAAATATGAATATGTATGAAAACCTGTAATTTTGCTCTTGCTCGCTTTTTGTGTGTTTTTTTCTCAAACTTCTTTTTTCATCTCAATATGAGAGTTCACTAACTAGATACGTCAGTTTGACATCTTATACAATTATTCTGACTTCCCACATGTAGCAACATGAAACTGATCTATTTGCATGGAAATGTCGTAATTTGAATTTGAATAACGATTCCAATAATGTTAGCCGTTTTATAACAATTTTTATTTACATTAAATTTAAACCAGGAAGATTAATTTTCTACTTAAAAGTCGAATTTTCAAACAAGTAGTATAATTTATTAATATAAAAAATTAATTTTAAACAAAGAATGGTATCGTTAAATTTTTAGTTGAAAAAATTAATTTTCAACAACAAAAAAATGATTTTTCACCCAAAGACACGAATTTTTAATAAAATTTAGCATCTTTAAAAAAAAGTAATTAAAAAAAAAAACTGATTCATGAACCTAAATAGATTAATTTGTAGCCAAGCTGTTTCTTTTTTTACAAAGAGATGAAATCAACCAAGAAAATTAATTTTTTGCATAAAAGACGAATTTTCAGCAAAATACATGAATTTGCAATTAAATAGTAGAGTTTTTTTTACTATGAAACATCAATTTTTAACCAAAATAGAATATTTACATTTTCAGTTTAAAAACTTGTAACCAAAAAATTTTAGTTCTCAATAATAAAAAATTTAATTCTACCAAAAAAGACGAATTTTCAACAACATTTTTAAATGCACAAACATAACAGATTGACTTACAATACAAATATTTGCATTTTCAACAAAAATGGATGAAATTTCAAATAAAAAGCTTTTTTTCTACCGAAAAAATTACTTTTCGATAAAATTTTCAAACCAAGAGATGAATCTTCAACCACATTTTTTTAACAATGTAGGTCAGCTTTTACCTAAGTTACACTTTCGGTTATCAAAAACTAATTTTTAATAGAAAAAATAAAAATTCAAAAAGGTCTTTTAGTTTTACATACAAAGTCAGTTAAATTCCGCTAAAAGCACGATTTTTTTGAAAAGATGGTTAAAGTTTTTTTCAAAAAGATAACTTTGAAAGAAAGAGATGAATTTTCAAACTAAATTTTAAAAATCAAGAATAAAATAAATTCTTAACAAAGAATTTGAACTTACAACCAAATAATTGGATTAAAACAAAACAAAAAAGAAGAATTATCAACGAAAAAAAGATGACATTTCGACAAAATAATTAAATTTTAAACAAAATAATTTAATTTTCCACAAGAGTTGAATTTTCAATCAAGAAAGATTTTCCACTCAAAAAGAAAAAAATTTAAACCAAATTGTTGCATTTCCAGCCCAAAAGATTTATTTTTTCGATGCAGTAGAATTTTCAATGAAGTCGTTAAATTTTCAAATAAATATTAAAATTTTCAACTAAATAGAGGATGAATTATATAATTTAGAAATTCGCAAATCGGAGGAATCGAATCCTGGAAGGCTACTGACTCGCCAGCTTCTAAACGTAATACAAAAGTGCGTCAGACACACAACACGTGAGTATGAAAGCGTGTGTGAAGACCACGAGCAGGCGATCCTACTTCCTGGTTTCTAGATTTTCGGACCTTTTAATTTTCGGATTTTTATATTTATTATCGACAAGAAGTGATGAATCGTTTTTGAATTTTCAAATAAATTTGGTGAATTCTTTCTCAAAGTTATTAGATTTTTAATAAATATTTATCAAGATCCAATCAATTTTGTTTCATATCCAAGACGTAGCTGGTTCCTTACTTTCAATGGGAAAGTTTTTCCCTGAAGAGTAGACTTTCGCCGGAATTCGCATCAGGATTGTATGTAAGACATTGTCAGGAAAGTTTGACACTGAGGCCGCTAATGTCTCGGACACGATCAAAAAGGTATTTTAGTTTGACATAGAAAGTCAGTTTAATTCCGCCAAAAGCACGACTTTTTTGAAAAGATGATTGAAGTTTTTTTCAAAAAGATAACTTTGGAAGAAAGAGATGAACTTTCAAACAAAATTTTAAAAATCAAGAATAAAATAAATTCTTAACAAAGAAGTTGAACTTACAACCAAATAGTTGGATTTAAATAAAAAAGAAGAATTCTCAACGAAAAAAAGATAACATTTCGACAAAATAATTCAATTTTAAGGGCATGTGACACAACTAAATTCCTATATTACCGACCTCACTTTTTCAGTTCACTGAATGTTTTTTTGAACCTTAGAACTTTTTTTGTAAATAAAA